>NW_021294622.1:0-1600 GCF_002162155.2 Triticum dicoccoides | reverse complement strand
GATGGAGAGGCAGATGAGCAAGATATACACCAACAAGATCTTTAACAAGTAAGTTAGTTGTGTTACAATCTTATTTGCACAAGCATGAATGTAGTAGGTGCCATCTAGAATGCAATGCAGTTGAAAAGCTTATTTGAAAATGATGATTTCTTGAAAAGTAGTCATTGAGTACAGAGTAACCATGATATGTAGTTGCCATGTTTACTCAACTGCAGTTGCCATGTTTACTCAACTGCAGTTGCCATGTTTAATGAAACGCAGTTGCCATGTTTAATGAAATGTAGTTGCCATGTTTAATGCACTGTATTTCCATTGGGCATGTTGGTATGGAAATGCCAATGCCAATTAAAGATGTTATGCAGTTGCCATGTTTAATGAAATGCAGTTGCCAATGTTTAATGAACTGCAGTTGCCATGTTTAATGAACTGTAGTTGCCATGTTTAATGTACTATATTTTGCCATGTTCAAACGAAATGTACTTCTATTGGCCATGACAACATAAGGTGCTACAAAAAACATCACACAAGAGTTTAACAAAAACACACAATACTTGCAGATTCCAGGAAGAAATAAAGCGTGCCAGCATGTTCACGGCTTTCCAGGTGGACGAACATACGTTCAAGGTGTGTTCTATTTTGGGCATGTCGGATTCAGAACCTAAAGACCCGGACAAAGGAAGGAACTAGTTCGTGAATGCCTCGATAAGCCAAGGCGAATACTACTGCCAATGCTGCAAATTCGAATGGGACAGCATTGTGTGATGTCACATACTAAAAGTAATGGACATGACGGTTGTGACATGGATGCCCCGCCATTTCATAAGGCGGCGATGGACTTGGGACGCCGACGATGCATTGGCGCCGTAGACATCAAACACAGTTTTGGCTGTGCATGACGAGAGACCGGAGTCCACCATGGAAGCCATGCGGCACGTTGTGTTGACAAAGAACTATGCTGAACTAATTGATGAAGCGTGCAAGAGTGATGAGACTGCGAGGGTCGCAGAAAAACACAGGAAGGCCCTGAAAAGAGAGCTTGATGAGATCAAGAAGAGGAAAGCTGATGAAGCCTTACACAGGTTCCCCCGCACATCAAGTGTGCCTTCGTCCACGGGGCCATCATCTGAAAACTCGGAGGTAGGATCTGAACAGCAAGCACACAAACCCAGGTCAGGAACCCACCCCGTTCCATCACAAAGGGGCGTGCAAAAGAGATAAGATACAAATCAGGTTTGGAGATTCAAGCAAAACACAAGAAAACAAAGAAAGGGGCGGGCAATCCGTAAGCAACATTGGAGCACCGTGACATGCTCCTTGGTGACATTGTTTTTGTAATCTAGATGTTCTAAATTTTTAAATAATGGGAGAATGACTCTTGAGCGGCATCAAAATTTGAAGGAAAATGCCATGAATGGATAACTGTAGTTGCCACGTGTATGGTACTTAAATTGCCATGTTATGTATACTGAATCTGCCATGTTATGTATACTGAATCTGCCATGCTAATTTATACTAAATCTGCCATGCTATTTTATACTGAATCTGCCATGTTGTGTGTACTGGATCTGCCATGTTATGTATACTGGATCTGCCATGTTAT
>NW_021294621.1:0-1459 GCF_002162155.2 Triticum dicoccoides | reverse complement strand
GCCGAAATGGCCAAAACCACTCCCGCCGCCGCGTCGGGCTCGCCGGCGGCTAAACGCCGGCGTCGCTGGCTTTGACTTTGACCACGGGTGGGCCCTGGTTGACTCCCCTGAGTCAATGACAGGTGGGGCCCAGCCCTGTTAATTATACAGGATTAGTTTTAATTAAATCTTAATTAAAATAACCACCCTGACATGCGGGACCCACTGTCAGGTTTGACCCAGACCTGTTCCGTTGATCTGCTGACGTCACACTGACGTCAGGCTGACGCAGTAATTGATTTTCTGGATTTAATTTAAATCAGGAAATTCCAGAATATTATTTAAACTTCAAAAATTCATAACTTTTATTCTGTAACTCCAAATTGGACAAATTATATATGAAAAATGATCAGAAAAATCCAATCTATCCATCTGTACTATTTTCATGCATGATCAAACAAGTTAAATTGATGTTTTAAGCAGAACAAGGAAAAGCACTTTAAAAGGGCATATTTGAATTTGAAATTTGAATCCTTGATTCAAATTTGCTCAAACCGTTCTGGTTTTAGTTGCATTAGCCCAACATACTCATATTGCCATGTTTCATGCATGCATCATATTGTTGCACATTGTTTGGTGATGGTTGTGTATCGGTGTCCTTTGCGACAGGTTCTGCCTCCGAGGAGTACCGTGATTACCCTAACGAAGAACCGTATCAGTGCATCGAACCATCAGGCAAGCAACCAACCATTTGATCATATCGATACAATCCCATGTTCTCGCTCCTGCTCTCTTTTACTGCATTAAGACAACGCATTTCAAACTGCTGTGTGCCACGGTAGTTGAACCCATTTCCTCTGCATGACCTGTCATTGCCACAGTAACTAGATGAAACCCACTAGCATGTGTAGGAGTTGTTTGAGCCATATGTATGTGTTGTTCCTACCTTGCTATGCCTGCTATGCTTAGAGTCGTGTCAGGTCTGGTTCATCTGGGTGATGGGCTAGAGTGAAATGTTTATGTCGGTATTGAGAGTGGTGTGGTGAACACGATTTGGTAAAGGTATCGATGAGAGGCCATGTAGGAGTACATGGTGGGTTGTTTCATTGAAGCCGACCTTAAGCACTGAGATCTGTATGCGTGATTTAAGATACATCTACTACCATGCATTGGGCCCTGAAATATGACCCCGCTCGACTTCTTATTCACCCTAGCTCTCTGTCCAGGAGTTGCAAGTAGTTTCTGGTGTTTGTAGCCTACTGGAGGCCGTGGACAGCGCTGACCGTAGGGGTGGGCTGTGATGCGGTAGGTACGTGGCACGGTGTACCGAATACCCGTTAGGTATCTCGGGAACCCTGTTCACATCGTTCGGGGCCGTATGGGAAACCTCGGCCGGACTCCCTGCGGATGGAACCTGAATAGGCGATAAACCTGGACTAGAGGCTTAAGTGTTTAGGTAGGTCGTGGTCTACACCCACGT
>NW_021294620.1:3077-4085 GCF_002162155.2 Triticum dicoccoides | reverse complement strand
AGACGGATAACGCAAGAGCTGCCGCCCGAGAGAAAGCCAAGATGGATCAACTTGAGTTAGACGCGGTTACTCCATTGTATGAAGGATGCAGGCCCGAGGATACCCGCCTGAAAGTAACGCTCATGGCTCTGGAGATGAAGGTAAAACACAAAATGACCGACACATGCTTCGACGAGAACATGTCATTCTGGCACGAACGTCTTCCCAAGGGGAACAAGTGCCCGACCAGTTTGGAGGAGGCGAAGAAAATCGTGTGTCCTCTGGATTTACCGCACGTGAAATACCATGTGTGCATGAACAATTGCATCATTTATCGGGACGAGCACGCGGAGTCTACCATATGTCCGGTGTGCGGTGTCACTCGATACAAGAAGAGGAAGAAAGCTCCTCGAAAAGTGGTGTGGTACTTTCCGATCACTCCTCGTCTGCAGCGGTATTTCGCGGACCCTAAGGTAGCAAAGCTCCTGCGTTGGCACGTGGATAGGGAGGAGAAGAAGCGAGAAGATGACACAAATGATCCGGAGATAGATAAAAAAGACAAGATGCTGAGTCACCCTAAGGATGCGAGCCAGTGGCAAGCGTTGAAATTCGAATACCCAGAATTTGGGAACGATCCAAGGAACATCATGCTGGGCGCGAGCACCGATGGAGTCAATCCGTTTGGCAGCCAGAGAAGCACACATAGCACCTGGCCTGTGTTCGTGTGGATGTACAACCTTCCCCCCTGGTTGTGCATGAAGAGGAAGTACATTCACATGAGTATGCTAATTGAAGGGCCGAAACAACCAGGGAACGACATCAATCTGTATCTGGGGCTGCTGAAAGAGGAGATTGACACGCTGTGGAAAACGCCAGCCAATACGTGGGACGCCGCAGAGAAAGAATATTTCCCTATGAGAGCCGCACTGCTCACGACGGTGCATGACTATCTCGGTTACGGATATCTTGCGGGGCAGGTAGTCCACGGATTTTCTGGATGCGTAAGGTGCATGGATGACACAACGTATC
>NW_021294620.1:0-583 GCF_002162155.2 Triticum dicoccoides | reverse complement strand
CGCACCGTCTTATAAAAAAATAAGTATCAAACAGCTTTTTAAATGCTACTGTCTTATAAAAAAATATTACTGTTATTATTTAAACAAGTTTGAACATATTTAAACACAAATAAGTATCAAACAACTTTTTAAATGCTAAAAAATATATTTGTGGAGCCTGGGAGTCGAACCCAGGACCTCTTGGTGTGAGAACTAGCTGCTGACCAGTCGAGCTAGTAGAGGGGACTTGATGTGGATCAGTTCTGGTGGTACATAACCTGTTGGCTTGAGTTGAAATAAAAAAATACTAATGGCGCACCACGGTGAGGTGCGCCATTAGTATGGATACACTAATGGCGCACCACGGTGAGGTGCGCCATTAGTATTGTGCCCACGGTGAGGTGCCCGATCCCCCCTTCCCTCTCCCCCTTCGCCCGATCCCCCCTTCCCTCTCCCCCTCACCAGTTCCCTCTCCCTCTCGATCCACCGCCGCCGCCGCCGCTGCCCTGACCCACTGCTCGCCCTCGCCCTCGCCCTCTCCCTCCCTCGCCCTCTCCCTCGCCCTAGATCCCCTTCCCCTCTCCTCTCCCGACGCCGCTGCCCC
>NW_021294619.1:0-2907 GCF_002162155.2 Triticum dicoccoides | reverse complement strand
TTTAGTTCAAAATGTGAACGTTAGGATTTTCGGTGGGACCGACATGTCAACTCGGTGGGACCGATTTCATTAGGGTTAGGGCATAACGTAATCTCGGTGAGACCGATTACACAAACTCGGTGGGACCGATTTTGGTAATAAGCTAACCAGAGAGTTGGTCAGGCAAACTCGGTGGGACCGATTCGCTCATCTCGGTGAGACTGAAACGTTACGAAGGGGAAACAGAGAGTTTACACTGCAAACTCGGTGGGACCAATCGCTCATCTCGGTTGGACCAAAACATTACGAAGGGAAACAAAGAGTTTGCAATTCCATCTCAGTGAGACCGAGATCCCTATCGGTGAGACCGAAGTGACTAGGGTTTGTGGCAGTGGCTATGTCAAGAGAACTCGTTGGCGCCGGATGGAATGTTTCGGTGGGGCCGAGTTTGACTTTTGGTTTGTGACATATGTGGATATGAGAAAGTGGTTGAGGGTTTTGGGGGCATATCATTAAGCATTTTGAGCAAGCAACCCATTAAGAAACACCTCATCCCCTTTTAATAGTATTGGCTTTTCCTATGGACTCAATGTGATCTTGGATCACAAAAAGTAAAATGTAGAGTCTTGAGCTTTAGATCTTCAGCCAATCTTTTGTCCTTAGCATTTTGAGGGGTCCACATTTCTAATCCATGACATGCCAATCATTTAGCTTTCCTGAAATATTTAGCTTGAAATAGCATTAGCTCAATGAGTTATATGTTGTTAATAATTACCAAAACCACCCAGGGATAGTTTCACTTTCAATCTCCCTATTTTTGGTAATTGATGACAACATATAGATCAAAGCTTCGACAAATGATCATAAGATTGAAATACATTGTCACTTTGAGAAGTATGTGATAAGCAAGAGCTCCCCCTAAATTTGTGCATTATTTAAAATTTGCTCTTGAATGCAAATGCACAATCGATTAGGATCATGGATTACTCTTCCATGTCACATACATCTTGGTGGAGCGCTCAAAATGATAGAGATTAAAAGCTTGCACTCATCACCAAGCAAAGTGAATGATCATATATGGGATATAAGAGGTAATATCATCCAAGCAAGCATTAAAGTAGCATATGATCAAACACATGATCAAACAAGTATCTCACACAATCATAAAGTATCAACCAAGCACACAATAAAGTTCAACCAAAAGCAAGAGAGACAAAGAAGCAAAACACTCTCTCTCGAAGCCTATGATGTATATATTTCTCCCCCTTTGGCAACAAGTTACCAAAAAGATTAAAAATGCATAGTGTTATGCGTCTCTCAGGCTTGGTCTTCGAGAGATGGTGTAGACAGAACTCCAAGGACAAAGGCATCTATTGATGTAGTTGGAGCTGGTGGAGTGGGTGCTGGAGGTGGCACTGAAGCAGTAGCTGCTGGTGCTGACGATGTAGCTCTAGAATCTGGTACTAGCACTACAGCAGACCTCTGACCTCGTGGCACACGCTGAAAAGCATCCATAGTTGCCTTTCCTCTCCTCTCCTCAGCTTCCTCCTGGAGCTGCTCAACAGTTGTATGTATCTCAATAACCTTTAGATCAAGATCATAAAATTTTGTCTCAACAATCCTCTTCAAGCTCTCCTGATTATGAGTCAGGGTGGCCAAGCCCTTCTCAATCCTCAAAGTAGAATGTCAGATATGCTATCTGATCTTGCTTGCTCTTCAGGAACACCTGAGATGCTTCCTCTACACTTGGCATCCTTGCAGCTTTCTCTGCCTTAGCCTTAGCTCTCTTCTCTTGTGCTTGAGCTGATGAAGGTTCATTCTCAGCCATCACAACTGTGTTGTCTTCAAATTCAGGGTACATAGGTAAGTGCTCCTTGTCCAACAAGTAGGTGCCTATGCCCATCTTTGAGTTGATGAGCTCCTGAATGTGTGGAGAATACCCACAAGATCTTTTCTGATCTGCTGCTGTCCTCTTGATTGTATCTACAATCAGACTCATGACCTTGAATTTCTGAGGCACATCAAATATTTGCAGCAAGTTGATGGAATGTCCTCTAATCATCTTGTGTTCTCCAGACTTGGGTAGCAAAGTATGCCTTAAGATGGTGTTAATGGTAGGCAGACCAGACAACAGATAGTGTGCAAATCCAAGCTTATGTGTCTCCAAAGCTTTATCAGGGATCTCTTTGTACATGTTTGCCATAGAGTTGTGGTATTTCTTCTTCTTGGCATGCACATCCAAGTCATCATCATGCTCTTCTGGGGCATTGATCATCTTGGCCCATTCTTCAACGGTAGATTGGTACCTTGTACCTTCAGACATCCATACTATCCTTCCATCTGGATAGAAGTGAGCAGTGGAGTAATTGCATAACTAGCTCATCATTCCATTTGGTCAACTTTTGACCCACAAACTCATCAACTCCACAAGCTTTGAAGCTGTCTTGTACACCTGGGAAGTGATCTTCAATCTCTTTGATGTATTCCCAATCAACCCATCTCATGTCACAAACAATTGGCTTCTTTTCAAGAAGAATAGTCTCATAGAAGTCTTGTTATTCCTTAGTGTGAAACATGTAATCAACTGCAGTCCTCCTCCTCACAGCATAGGGATCAGACTGTCTCCACAATCTCAGTCCTGCATCTTTCCTGATATGCATGTCCTCAGCCATAGGATGAGCATCATTGTGGTCTGGAATCTTGGGTTTCAGTTTCCTCAATACAAGGGATTCATCATCCTCTTCTTCAGCTTCAAGCACTGGGGCCTTGTTCTTCTCTTCAGCTGGGATATTTCTGGTGCTTCTCTTGGGCTTAGAAGGCTTCTGAGCTTGAGTTGTTGCTTCGGGAGTAGTTTTGGGCTTTGATGTGGCAGCCCCTGACTTGATTGCATCTCCCATAAGCTTTTGGGACTTTGGTGCTGGTGCTGTC
>NW_021294618.1:0-2907 GCF_002162155.2 Triticum dicoccoides | reverse complement strand
TTTAGTTCAAAATGTGAACGTTAGGATTTTCGGTGGGACCGACATGTCAACTCGGTGGGACCGATTTCATTAGGGTTAGGGCATAACGTAATCTCGGTGAGACCGATTACACAAACTCGGTGGGACCGATTTTGGTAATAAGCTAACCAGAGAGTTGGTCAGGCAAACTCGGTGGGACCGATTCGCTCATCTCGGTGAGACTGAAACGTTACGAAGGGGAAACAGAGAGTTTACACTGCAAACTCGGTGGGACCAATCGCTCATCTCGGTTGGACCAAAACATTACGAAGGGAAACAAAGAGTTTGCAATTCCATCTCAGTGAGACCGAGATCCCTATCGGTGAGACCGAAGTGACTAGGGTTTGTGGCAGTGGCTATGTCAAGAGAACTCGTTGGCGCCGGATGGAATGTTTCGGTGGGGCCGAGTTTGACTTTTGGTTTGTGACATATGTGGATATGAGAAAGTGGTTGAGGGTTTTGGGGGCATATCATTAAGCATTTTGAGCAAGCAACCCATTAAGAAACACCTCATCCCCTTTTAATAGTATTGGCTTTTCCTATGGACTCAATGTGATCTTGGATCACAAAAAGTAAAATGTAGAGTCTTGAGCTTTAGATCTTCAGCCAATCTTTTGTCCTTAGCATTTTGAGGGGTCCACATTTCTAATCCATGACATGCCAATCATTTAGCTTTCCTGAAATATTTAGCTTGAAATAGCATTAGCTCAATGAGTTATATGTTGTTAATAATTACCAAAACCACCCAGGGATAGTTTCACTTTCAATCTCCCTATTTTTGGTAATTGATGACAACATATAGATCAAAGCTTCGACAAATGATCATAAGATTGAAATACATTGTCACTTTGAGAAGTATGTGATAAGCAAGAGCTCCCCCTAAATTTGTGCATTATTTAAAATTTGCTCTTGAATGCAAATGCACAATTGATTAGGATCATGGATTACTCTTCCATGTCACATACATCTTGGTGGAGCGCTCAAAATGATAGAGATTAAAAGCTTGCACTCATCACCAAGCAAAGTGAATGATCATATATGGGATATAAGAGGTAATATCATCCAAGCAAGCATTAAAGTAGCATATGATCAAACACATGATCAAACAAGTATCTCACACAATCATAAAGTATCAACCAAGCACACAATAAAGTTCAACCAAAAGCAAGAGAGACAAAGAAGCAAAACACTCTCTCTCGAAGCCTATGATGTATATATTTCTCCCCCTTTGGCAACAAGTTACCAAAAAGATTAAAAATGTATAGTGTTATGCGTCTCTCAGGCTTGGTCTTCGAGAGATGGTGTAGACAGAACTCCAAGGACAAAGGCATCTATTGATGTAGTTGGAGCTGGTGGAGTGGGTGCTGGAGGTGGCACTGAAGCAGTAGCTGCTGGTGCTGACGATGTAGCTCTAGAATCTGGTACTAGCACTACAGCAGACCTCTGACCTCGTGGCACACGCTGAAAAGCATCCATAGTTGCCTTTCCTCTCCTCTCCTCAGCTTCCTCCTGGAGCTGCTCAACAGTTGTATGTATCTCAATAACCTTTAGATCAAGATCATAAAATTTTGTCTCAACAATCCTCTTCAAGCTCTCCTGATTATGAGTCAGGGTGGCCAAGCCCTTCTCAATCCTCAAAGTAGAATGTCAGATATGCTATCTGATCTTGCTTGCTCTTCAGGAACACCTGAGATGCTTCCTCTACACTTGGCATCCTTGCAGCTTTCTCTGCCTTAGCCTTAGCTCTCTTCTCTTGTGCTTGAGCTGATGAAGGTTCATTCTCAGCCATCACAACTGTGTTGTCTTCAAATTCAGGGTACATAGGTAAGTGCTCCTTGTCCAACAAGTAGGTGCCTATGCCCATCTTTGAGTTGATGAGCTCCTGAATGTGTGGAGAATACCCACAAGATCTTTTCTGATCTGCTGCTGTCCTCTTGATTGTATCTACAATCAGACTCATGACCTTGAATTTCTGAGGCACATCAAATATTTGCAGCAAGTTGATGGAATGTCCTCTAATCATCTTGTGTTCTCCAGACTTGGGTAGCAAAGTATGCCTTAAGATGGTGTTAATGGTAGGCAGACCAGACAACAGATAGTGTGCAAATCCAAGCTTATGTGTCTCCAAAGCTTTATCAGGGATCTCTTTGTACATGTTTGCCATAGAGTTGTGGTATTTCTTCTTCTTGGCATGCACATCCAAGTCATCATCATGCTCTTCTGGGGCATTGATCATCTTGGCCCATTCTTCAACGGTAGATTGGTACCTTGTACCTTCAGACATCCATACTATCCTTCCATCTGGATAGAAGTGAGCAGTGGAGTAATTGCATAACTAGCTCATCATTCCATTTGGTCAACTTTTGACCCACAAACTCATCAACTCCACAAGCTTTGAAGCTGTCTTGTACACCTGGGAAGTGATCTTCAATCTCTTTGATGTATTCCCAATCAACCCATCTCATGTCACAAACAATTGGCTTCTTTTCAAGAAGAATAGTCTCATAGAAGTCTTGTTATTCCTTAGTGTGAAACATGTAATCAACTGCAGTCCTCCTCCTCACAGCATAGGGATCAGACTGTCTCCACAATCTCAGTCCTGCATCTTTCCTGATATGCATGTCCTCAGCCATAGGATGAGCATCATTGTGGTCTGGAATCTTGGGTTTCAGTTTCCTCAATACAAGGGATTCATCATCCTCTTCTTCAGCTTCAAGCACTGGGGCCTTGTTCTTCTCTTCAGCTGGGATATTTCTGGTGCTTCTCTTGGGCTTAGAAGGCTTCTGAGCTTGAGTTGTTGCTTCGGGAGTAGTTTTGGGCTTTGATGTGGCAGCCCCTGACTTGATTGCATCTCCCATAAGCTTTTGGGACTTTGGTGCTGGTGCTGTC
>NW_021294617.1:0-1892 GCF_002162155.2 Triticum dicoccoides | reverse complement strand
AACAATGTGCACATGCACTTTTTATGGCCTAGCTAGATCTATGTATGTTCGTGGTGTTGCATATGTTTGTGGTGTTGCATATGTGTTTGTGTTTGGAGGTGTACCGGTATTTGAAATGCGATAGTTGCCAATATTTTGCCGGAATGTTGATTCATTTCCGTTTCGGCGAGAATTTTGGCATTAAGCATTCTTTTTGGTCCTATTTTTAGGGAAAGTCATGCCAAATTTTTTCTTGGTTCTAAAATATCGTTTTGCTCTACCCCGCAGGCGACCATGGTCCGCACGATGACCGAAGGCATCGTGAATAGGTTTTTGAGGTCCGTGAAGGCCGAGATGCTTCAAAAGAACGAGATGGAGATAAGATGTCCGTGTCGAAGATGCAAGCTGAATAGCCTTATTGCGGACCCGGATTCCGGGCAGGTGCGGGACCACCTGCTCTTGCGTGGTTTCATGGATGGCTATCGGTGGCAAGGTGATGAAGATGACTAAGAAGTCGTTCATGGGGGCCGGGCAAGAAATGAGGAAGGGCAGCAAGACAACCACCGCGGCTCGGGGGGGCGAGAAGACGAAGAATCCCCAGGAGATGATCACGACGGTGATGCTGTACACAGTCATCATGTAGAAGATGCAGGACATGATGATGATGCCGGCGGAGCAGACGACGTTGGACCATCGATGGGCTGGGTGCAGGACCCTCATATTCAAGAGCTGCTTCTCAAGCAGACGGATAACGCAAGAGCTGCCGCCCAAGAGAAAGCCAAGATGGATCAACTTGAGTTAGACGCGGTTACTCCGTTGTATGAAGGATGCAGGCCTGAGGATACCCGCCTGAAAGTAACGCTCATGGCTCTGGAGATGAAGGTAAAACACAAAATGACCGACGCATGCTTCGACGAGAACATGTCATTCTGGCACGAACGTCTTCCCAAGGGGAACAAGTGCCCGACCAGTTTGGAGGAGGCAAAGAAAATCGTGTGTCCTCTGGATTTACCGCACGTGAAATACCATGTGTGCATGAACAATTGCATCATTTATCGGGACGAGCACGCGGAGTCTACAATATGTCCGGTGTGCGGTGTCACTCGATACAAGAAGAGGAAGAAAGCTCCTCGAAAAGTGGTGTGGTACTTTCCGATCACTCCTCGTCTGCAGCGGTATTTTGCGGATCCTAAGGTAGCAAAGCTCCTGCGTTGGCACGCGGATAGGGAGGAGAAGAAGCGAGAAGATGACGCAAATGATCCAGAGATAGATAAAAAAGACAAGATGCTGAGTCACCCTAAGGATGCGAGCCAGTGGCAAGCATTGAACTTCGAATACCCAGAATTTGGGAACTATCCAAGGAACATCATGCTGGGCGCGAGCAGCGATGGAGTCAATCCGTTTGGCAGCCAGAGAAGCACACATAGCACCTGGCCTATGTTTGTGTGGATGTACAACCTTCCCCCCTGGTTGTCCGTGAAGAGGAAGTACATTCACATGAGTATGCTAATTGAAGGGCCGAAACAACCAGGGAACGACATCAATCTGTATCTGGGGCTGCTGAAAGAGGAGCTTGACACGCTGTGGAAAACGCCAGCCAATACGTGGGACGCCGCAAAGAAAGAATATTTCCCTATGAGAGCCGCACTGCTCACGACGGTGCACGACTATCTCGGTTACGGATATCTTGCGGGGCAGGTAGTCCACGGATTTTCTGGATGCGTAAGGTGCATGGATGACACAACGTATCGCCAGCTAGATAGAGATCCCGGGTCTTCGAAAACCGTGTTCATGGGACATCGAAGGTGGCTTCGCGACGATGACCCGTGGAGGAAACGCAAGGATCTGTTCGATGGTGAAACCGAACCCCGAAAACGCCCGTGTACGAGGAGCGGCGAGGAAGTAGACAAGCT
>NW_021294616.1:0-1342 GCF_002162155.2 Triticum dicoccoides | reverse complement strand
GATCCTGGGGTGCGTTTACGTGTCGTCCATTGTCAACACTCACAGGTTTGGCCAATTCTGACCAATTTCGTGGACTATTACTCACCGTTTTGGGGCCCCGAAGCGATTTCCATAGTTGTTGAACTCCAAGGCGCGCTTACGTGCTGGTCATCAACACTCGCAGTTTTGGCCGGTTCTGGCCGTTTCGTGGACTATTACTTACAATTTTGGGGTCCCGGAGTGATTTCCACGATTAACGAACCCTGGGGTGCGTTTACGTGTCGGTCATCAACACTCGCAGTTGTGGCCGATTTTGGTCCATTTCGTGCACTATTACTCAACATTTTGGGGGTCCGAGAGCGATTTCCACGATTGACGATCCCGGGGTGCTTTTACGTGTTATCCGTCGTCAACACTCATAGTTTTGGCCAATTCTGACCCGTTTCGTGGACTATTACTCACCGTTTTGGGGTTCGAAGCGATTTCCATAGTTGTTGAACCCGAAGGTGCGCTTACGTGTCGGCCATCAACACTCGCAGTTTTGGCCGGTTCTGGCCCGTTTCATAGACTATTACTCGCAATTTTGGAGTCCTGGAGTGATCACCATGATTATAGAACCCTGGGATGCGTTTACATGTCGGTCATCAACACTCACAATTTTGGCCGATTCTGGTCCGTTTCATGCACTATTACTCACCGTTTTGGGGGTCCCAGAGCGATTTCCACGTTTGATGATCCCGGGGTGCGTTTACGTGTCGTCCGTCGTCAACACTCATAGTTTTGGCCAATTCTGGCCTGTTTCGTGGACTATTACTCACCGTTTTTGGGTTCCCAAAGTGGTTTCCATGGTTGTTCAACCCCAAGGTGCGTTTATGTGTCGGTCATCAACACTCATAGTTTTGTCCGATTCTGGCCCGTTTCGTGGACTACTACTCACTGTTTTGGGGTCCCGATGTGATTTAAACGATTGACGAACCCCGGTGTGCGTTTACGTTTCGGTCATCAACACTCGCATTTTTTATCGATTCTGACCCATTTCGTGGACTAGTACTCACCGTTTCTGGGGTCCCAAAGGGATTTCCATGGATGTCGAACCCCAACTTGTGCTTACGTGTTGGTCGTCAAGACTTGCAGTTTGGGCCGATTCTGGCCCGTTTCTTGGACTATTACTCAGTTTTGGGGCCCCGAAGTGATTTCCGCGATTGATGAACCCCGGGGTGCGTTTACGTGTCGGTCATCAACAGTCACAATTTTGGCCGATTCTGGTCCATTTCATGCACTATTACTCAGCGTATTGGGGGTCCCAAAGAGATTTCCATGTTTGACGATCCCGGGGTGCGTTTACGTGTCGTCCGTCGTCAAC
>NW_021294615.1:0-1297 GCF_002162155.2 Triticum dicoccoides | reverse complement strand
CTAATCATGCCAGTTTGTAATTCCTGATAATATTCTTCTACAGAATTTTTTCCTTGTCTTAAACGCTGCAATTTTTGAAGCAATTCACGTTGATAATATGGTGGAACCCAACGCGTACGCATAGCAGTTTTCAAAGCAGCCCAAGTAGTTGGAATAGGATACAATCTACAATGTTCAGACCACCATACACATGCAAAACTAGTGAAAGCACAAACAGCAGCAGCAACTCGTCTCTCCTCAGGATATTGTAAACATGTAAATCGTTGTTCAGTTTCTAACTCCCAAGTAAGATATATATCAGGAACATATCTACCCTCAAATGGTGGAATATTCAATTTCAGTTTAGGAATATGGACATCATCTCGTACCTGAGGTGGTGGTGCGGGCCTACCATTACGAATATATACCTGAGGTCGACCTGCTGGTGGTGGTACAGGTGGCTGCACGTAGTGTTGATTTTGATCAACCTCATCCTCATAGTCTCTCACATAATCATCCTCCTCCGCATCAGCAGCAGGAGCCACAGAAGTATCAACAGCAGCACCAACAGTTTGGCCAAACGCAAGAGGAACACGGCTTGCTCGGCGGAGGTCTGCTTCGCGACGTGGAGGTAGTCGTTGTTGTTGTTGTTGTTGGAGAGGTGCGTTAGCTGCAGCAGGTGGTGGTGGTGGAAGACGCGCGAGCAATTCATTAAACTTGTTATCGAGCTTTGTTTCGAACGTCTTCTCAAAGCCAGTGATCTTCTCCATGGCCTCTTCAAAATTGTTCAGCACATCTTGCACCTGTTCAGTCATCATTTGCTGAAACTTATCATGAAGCTCCTTGTTCGATAAATTCTCCCAGTCAATCTCGTCGGCTTGTGATCCTGGCATGGTTAGCAGCAATAGAAACACACAAGAATATGATCCTACAGACTACGAACAAGTGGTGGTGGTGGGTGTCACAAATCCGTCAAGCAAATCTCAAATTCTTACCAGTTCATACCCAGCAGCAGGCGGTGATCGGCAACCGTTGTAGTCAAAAACTCTCAAAGCTTGGATAGAGCGATTACCAGGGAGAGTCAAACGCACGACGTAGATGTATGTGGAGCTGGGAAGGCTTATAATATGGTAGCAAAAAGGGTCAGCAATAATCAATTCAGAGATGCAAAGCTGAATAAACGCTCAACGACGGTACTGTGCTGGTCCTAGGCTAGACTGTGCTAGAGACGCGAGCCTAGAACACTAACAAAATCACGGCGCGGCACGTAAACAAGGGAAAAGCACACTCTGGAATTTTTTTTTCGCTCTTTTTTTTT
>NW_021294614.1:0-1133 GCF_002162155.2 Triticum dicoccoides | reverse complement strand
CGCATCAAAACCACAACGATAGTTTGTCAAATAGACTCCGTTTTAACCTTCGCAAGGACCGGGCGTAGCCATACTTGGTTCAACTAAAGTTGGAGAGGCAGTCGCCCGCAAGCCATCTCTGTGCAAAGCACGTCGAGGGAACCGGTCTCGCGTAAGCGTACGCGTAAGGTTGGTCCGGGTCGTCTCGTCCAACAATACCGCTGAACCAAAATATGACATGCTGGTAGGCAGTATGACTTGTATCGTCCACAACTCACTTGTGTTCTACTCGTGCATATAACATCAACATCATTAACCTAGGCTCTGATACCACTGTTGGGTTTCGTAGTAATTTCAAAAATTTTCCTACGCGCACACAGGATCATGTGATGCATAGCAACGAGAGGAGAGTGTTGTCTACGTACCCAACGCAGACCGACTGCGGAAGCAATGACACAACGTAGAGGAAGTAGTCGTACGTCTTCACGATCCAACCGATCAAGCACCGAAACTACGGCACCTCCGAGTTCGAGCACACGTTCAGCTCGATGACGATCCCCGGACTCCGATCCAGCAAAGTGTCGGGGAAGAGTTTCGTCAGCACGACGGCGTGGTGACGATCTTGATGAACTACAGTAGCAGGGCTTCGCCTAAACTCCGCTACAGTATTATCGAGGAATATGTTGGCAGGGGGCACCGCACACGGCTAAGGAATCGATCACGTGGATCAACTTGTGTCAACTTGTGTGTTTAGAGGTGCCCCTGCCTCCGTATATAAAGGAGTAGAGGAGGGAGGCTGGCCGGCCAAAGGGGGGGAGGCGCAGGAGAGTCCTACTCCCACTGGGAGTAGGATTCCCCCTCCAATCCTAGTCCAACTAGGATTCCTCGGAGGGGAAGGGAGAGAGGGGGGCCGGCCACCTTCTCCTAGTCCTAATAGGACTAGGGGAGGGGGAAGAGGCGCAGCCACCTTGGGCTGCCCCTTTCTCCTTTCCACTAAGGCCCATGATGGCCCATATGGCTCCCGGGGGGTTCCGGTAACCTCCCGGTAACCCGGTAAAATCCCGATTTCACCCGGAACACTTCCGATGTCCAAACATAGGCTTCCAATATATCAATCTTTACGTCTCGACCATTTCGAGACTCCTCGTCATGTC
>NW_021294613.1:0-634 GCF_002162155.2 Triticum dicoccoides | reverse complement strand
CCCTCGCCGCCGAGCACCCCCCCAGTCCACCGGCCGCCGCCGCCGACCCCCCGCACCCTCGATTCCCCTACTCAACCGCCGCCGCCGACCCCCCGCACCCCGCGCACCGTCTTATAAAAAAAATTAGTATCAAACAGCTTTTTAAATGCTACTGTCTTATAAAAAAAATATTACTGTTATTATTTAAACAAGTTTGAACATATTTAAACATAAATAAGTATCAAACAGCTTTTTAAATGCTAAAAAAAATTTGTGGAGCCTGGGAGTCGAACCCAGGACCTCCTGGTGTGAGAACTGGCTGCTGACCAGTCGAGCTAGTAGAGTGGGCTTGACATAGATAGGTTCTGGTACTACATAACCTTTTGGCTCGATCGAGTTGAAATAAAAAAAAATACTAATGGCGCACCACGGTGAGGTGCGCCATTAGTATTGTGGCCCCCCTTCGCCCGATCCCCCCTTCGCCCGATCCCCCTTCGCCCGATCCCCCTCGCCAGTTCTCTCCCTCTCGATCCACCGCTGCCGCCGCCGCTGCCCTCGCCCTCGCCCTCGCCCTCGCCCTCTCCCTCCCTCGCCCTCTCCTCACCGCCCGGACGCCGCCCGGACGCCGCGCCGACGCCGCCTCGACCCCGCCCCG
>NW_021294612.1:0-882 GCF_002162155.2 Triticum dicoccoides | reverse complement strand
ATCGAATCTCGGGCAAGTAACATACCGATAGACAAAGGGAATTGAATACGGGATTGATTAAGTCCTTGACATCGTGGTTCATCCGATGAGATCATCGTGGAACATGTGGGAGCCATCATGGGTATCCAGATCCCGCTGTTGGTTATTGACCGGAGAACGTCTCGGTCATGTCTGCATGTCTCCCGAACCCGTAGGGTCTACACACTTAAGGTTCGATGACGCTAGGGTTATAAAGGAAGTTTGTATGTGGTTACCGAATGTTGTTCGGAGTCCCGGATGAGATCCTGGACGTCACGAGGAGTTCCGGAATGGTCCGGAGGTAAAGATTTATATATGGGAAGTCCTATTTTGGCCACCGGAAAATGTTCGGGATTTTTCGGTATTGTACCGGGAAGGTTCTAGAAGGTTCCGGAGTGGGGCCCACCTGCATGGGGGGACCCACATGAACGTGGGTAGTGGGGGCAAGGCCCCACACCGCTGGTCAAGGCGCACCAAGATCCCCCCTTAGAAGGAATAAGATCATATCCCGAAGGGATAAGATCAAGATCCCTAAAAAGGGGGGATAACAATCGGTGGGGAAGGAAATGATGGGATTTCTTTCCTCCCACCTTGGCCAACGCCCCAATGGACTTGGAGGGCAAGAAACCAGCCCCTCCACCCCTATATATAGTGGGGAGACGCATGGGAGCTTCAGACGAAGTTCTGGCGCAGCCCTCCCCCTCTCCCAAGTCGTCCTCCTCTCCCGTGGTGCTTGGCGAAGCCCTGCAGGATTGCCACGCTCCTCCACCACCACCACGCCGTTGTGCTGCTGCTGGATGGAGTCTTCCTCAACCTCTCCCTCTCTCCTTGCTGGATCAAGGCGTGGGATACGTCACCGGGCTG
>NW_021294611.1:0-1796 GCF_002162155.2 Triticum dicoccoides | reverse complement strand
CGGGCGGTGCCACGTGGCAAGCAACGAGTGGCGGCGATGGTGTGTCCGGCGGCGGTCGGACGTGTCCGGCGGCGGTCGGACGTGTCCGGCCGCGCGGAGGGGAAGAGGACTAGGTCTAGGGTTGGAAATGACCCGAAATTTTGGGGGAGTGGCTATATATAGGCATAGGAGGAGCTAGGAGAGTCCAAATGAGGTGCGGTTTGTGGCCACGCGATCGTGATCGAACGCTCTAGATGATGGAGAGGGTTTAGGTGGGTTTTGGGCCAAAATGGAAGGGTGTTGGGCTGCAACACACATGAGGCTTTCTCGGTCCCTCGGTTAACCGTTGGAGCATCAAACGAAGTCCAAATGGTATGAAACTTGACAGGCGGTCTACCGGTAGTAAACCAAGGCCGCTTGGCAAGTCTCTGTCCAATCCGGAAATGTTTAACACCCACACACGAAAAGAAGGTAGAAAGGACCACCGGAGGAGATAGGAGCGCCGGAATGCAAAACGGACAACGGGGAAAATGCTCGGATGCATGAGACGAACATGTATGCAAATGCAATGCACATGATGACATGATATGAGATGCATGACAATGACAAGAACACACGAAGACAAAAACCCGAACCCGAGGAAATAAAATAACTTAGCGCCGGAAATGGCAAGAGTTGGAGTACATATTAGGTAAATTGCATCCGGGGTGTTACAGTACTCCTCCGCACTTTGGTTTGTGGCTCAAGACTTTTGACATGAGGCCGTGGGTGGCAGAGGAGGAGCAGGCAGAGTGCGGCAGCATCGTAATAGGCAAGCTTGTCGACGCAGCGGTTTGATTTCAAGGATCCTTCGCCGAGTCTTCCGGCATGTGGCAGCAGGGGTGGTTTTATATCAACGAGCTGCGGGGCTCCAAGTGGGCGGCTACGCCTGCGTTCCGACCCGGCCCTCCGATTCAGCTTGCTTCATCGATCAATAAGGGGTTGGACTAGGGATCCATCAATGAAGTGCAAACCCTGCAAAGTCGCATCCGGAGCCTTTCCGAAAAGGGCATCGATCTTGTGAACGTTGTTCAAGTAATGCTAGTCCGCCGGACCCTGCTATGTCAGCGGCGGCCTCTCCGTATGTGGGAGTTTAATCCTGAAGGGCGGCAGACTCTTTAGCACTCCTTCGGCGCTACGCACGAAGGAATGTGGAAACTATAGTTAGGGGAGCGAGAGCAATGGCCGGACACCACCGAAGACGTTGGCCTTGACTGCAATCGTCCAGACACTTCGGTAAGTATTCAATCTTCGAACACCTTCCATTCAAGCATCTCTTGACAAGATACTGAACAATCCGTCCCTATACATGAGTAGATAAAGAAAGCGATGTTAATCTGGTGTCCGGTGCCCCTTCCTGAAGACTCTGCGACCGCCCTGCTGACGAGGATGCTAACTCCGACACCGTACCAGGTGTCTACAGAGGGGGGTGAGAGCGGGGAGCCCAGAGGTGATGCCCGCCCTGAGGACGAATTAGGCGCTGTGTTCGAGGAAACCAAAACCCTTTTTCCCAAGGGCAAAGGTGCAGACACTACAAAAAAGACACTTCCGTGATGATACATGTTTGTCACAGTAGGTCGCGTTTTTTGTCCTGCATGTACATCCATGACAAATTTATGACAGAATCAAGATAGTCATACCTGTGCTGTCGTAGAAGTGTTCTATGACATTACCAAAATTATCATCACGGAAGTGTCCACTTCCATGACGATAAATCGCGCGTCACAGAAGTGCTTTCGTCAAGGGTGAACGACACGTGGCATCCACTGTAACAGAAC
>NW_021294610.1:0-1932 GCF_002162155.2 Triticum dicoccoides | reverse complement strand
GTAGGCGGCGCGGTGGTCGCCGATGGTGCGGCAGGCCAGCGCGGGCGGCGCACTCCCTCGCGCGGGCGCGTGCGGCGGAAGGACGCGGGCCGGGAAGGGCCCGCCTCGGGCCTCGCGGGCTGGCGGCGGAGGAGGCCGGGCGGTGCCACATGGCAAGCAACGAGTGGCGGCGATGGTGTGTCCGGCGGCGGTCGGACGTGTCCGGCGGCGGTCGGACGTGTCCGGCCGCGCGGAGGGGAAGAGGACTAGGTCTAGGGTTGGAAATGACCCGAAATTTTGGGGGAGTGGCTATATATAGGCATAGGAGGAGCTAGGAGAGTCCAAATGAGGTGCGGTTTGTGGCCACACGATCGTGATCGAACGCTCTAGATGATGGAGAGGGTTTAGGTGGGTTTTGGGCCAAAATGGAAGGGTGTTGGGCTGCAACACACATGAGGCTTTCTCGGTCCCTCGGTTAACCGTTGGAGCATCAAACGAAGTCCAAATGGTATGAAACTTGACAGGCGGTCTACCGGTAGTAAACCAAGGCCGCTTGGCAAGTCTCTGTCCAATCCGGAAATGTTTAACACCCACACACGAAAAGAAGGTAGAAAGGACCACCGGAGGAGATAGGAGCGCCGGAATGCAAAACGGACAACGGGGAAAATGCTCGGATGCATGAGACGAACATGTATGCAAATGCAATGCACATGATGACATGATATGAGATGCATGACAATGACAAGAACACACGAAGACAAAAACCCGAACCCGAGGAAATAAAATAACTTAGCGCCGGAAATGGCAAGAGTTGGAGTACATATTAGGTAAATTGCATCCGGGGTGTTACAGTACTCCTCCGCACTTTGGTTTGTGGCTCAAGACTTTTGACATGAGGCCGTGGGTGGCAGAGGAGGAGCAGGCAGAGTGCGGCAGCATCGTAATAGGCAAGCTTGTCGACGCAGCGGTTTGATTTCAAGGATCCTTCGCCGAGTCTTCCGGCATGTGGCAGCAGGGGTGGTTTTATATCAACGAGCTGCGGGGCTCCAAGTGGGCGGCTACGCCTGCGTTCCGACCCGGCCCTCCGATTCAGCTTGCTTCATCGATCAATAAGGGGTTGGACTAGGGATCCATCAATGAAGTGCAAACCCTGCAAAGTCGCATCCGGAGCCTTTCCGAAAAGGGCATCGATCTTGTGAACGTTGTTCAAGTAATGCTAGTCCGCCGGACCCTGCTATGTCAGCGGCGGCCTCTCCGTATGTGGGAGTTTAATCCTGAAGGGCGGCAGACTCTTTAGCACTCCTTCGGCGCTACGCACGAAGGAATGTGGAAACTATAGTTAGGGGAGCGAGAGCAATGGCCGGACACCACCGAAGACGTTGGCCTTGACTGCAATCGTCCAGACACTTCGGTAAGTATTCAATCTTCGAACACCTTCCATTCAAGCATCTCTTGACAAGATACTGAACAATCCGTCCCTATACATGAGTAGATAAAGAAAGCGATGTTAATCTGGTGTCCGGTGCCCCTTCCTGAAGACTCTGCGACCGCCCTGCTGACGAGGATGCTAACTCCGACACCGTACCAGGTGTCTACAGAGGGGGGTGAGAGCGGGGAGCCCAGAGGTGATGCCCGCCCTGAGGACGAATTAGGCGCTGTGTTCGAGGAAACCAAAACCCTTTTTCCCAAGGGCAAAGGTGCAGACACTACAAAAAAGACACTTCCGTGATGATACATGTTTGTCACAGTAGGTCGCGTTTTTTGTCCTGCATGTACATCCATGACAAATTTATGACAGAATCAAGATAGTCATACCTGTGCTGTCGTAGAAGTGTTCTATGACATTACCAAAATTATCATCACGGAAGTGTCCACTTCCATGACGATAAATCGCGCGTCACAGAAGTGCTTTCGTCAAGGGTGAACGACACGTGGCATCCACTGTAACAGAAC
>NW_021294609.1:0-1563 GCF_002162155.2 Triticum dicoccoides | reverse complement strand
TTGTTTGCCGATGTTGCTACTCTGTCTAAGTCATGAGAGAATATTTCTGGTCATGGTATAATTGGATGCAATTTTGTATGGAGGAATCAATAGTGAAGAATTCTATCAAGCATTTAACACTGTTCTATGTGAATGTACACTGGAAGGTTATATATGTTCTCACCAATCTCTTTCTGTATTATTGTTTTTGTTGATTGCCAAAATGCTTTCCTGTATTCATGTGTTACCCAGTTGGCCGATCATTTTATTCAACACAACTTGGTGCGGGCTTGGAAAACTGTAGTGCCTTTTACGAGAGCATACAATGCACTCAAATAGGAATATCACTAAATATCGGTTAGATGCCAATCATGACCTTGATTTCAAATTTCATCTTTGTGAAGAGAAGTTTCCTCTTCCAATAATTATGGCCACTTTGTAACGCTTGTTTGCATAAAGGGTTCCAGTTGGTCAAGTGTTTGGCCATGTAATTTTCATTCTTTGCTTTAATTGAGCAGAGATGAAGGAAGAGTAGCAACAACAGTAAGATTGATGAAATGATACATATATGTGACCAATCAGACTTGATTTTGGACTCTAGCAACTACCCTTCTAAGCAAGCATGCTTGGCGTTTGATGCAGATTTTTTTCATATGTACAATTACTCTATTTGAAGGAATACTGGGATATTAAAGATAAGTTGACTATAGGCTGGTTAGAGTTTATTTTGCAACAGAGGAACATGGCAAATTAAACCAAGTAGCAGGATATATTTTACTGTTTGCTTTAATTCATGGTGGAAATTGCTTATGAATTAGTTGAGATATGCAAGGGCATGCTTCCTGCAATTTTATTGGATGGTACGGTGTTAGGCTCACAATGTATGTTAATATAAATGGTCCTTTATTCAGCATACCTCTTTCTTCATTTGGTTTGGCTTTCCTCTGCTGGTCATGTATTAGCAATAAAAACCCAAGAAGTAGAAGATTTGCCTTTCAAGTTCTCATTGTTTGTTGTTCCTCCATACTTATTTGGTTGGGCTTGTTTGGATTCTCCACAGTGTACACCACCATGGGCGATGTGCTCTTCACCATGGCTTGGCGCTCGCTGCTGCCATCCCTTGAAAGTGATATGACCTCCACGAGCACAATAAAACCTCAAAAGTATAATATTTTCCTTTCTAGACATCAACTTTTTTGTTCTTCCATTTTTGCTTATTTGGTTAGGCTTGTTTGGATTCTCCACTGTGTACACCATGGGCAATGTGCTTTGCGCCACGGCCTAGGCACTCGCTGCTTCCATCCCTTGGAAGGGACATGGCCTCCATGTGTGCTTCGTCATGTGTGTGAGAGAGGGAGAGGGAGAGAGAGGGAGGTAGGGGGAGTTTACATCCATGATGCGGTTTAAGCGGAATAATTTCCCTTCTTTAGAAAATATGGCAAATTGTATTTCATTAAAGATGGCTTTGCAACAAATTGCATTAGTGAGTGGTTCATATATTTTTTCCAGCAAGTCTTAATTTTTTAAAGAAAGTTAAATACATTAATTGGTTGCTTCAAGAATTAATAATAGACACGATGACAT
>NW_021294608.1:0-2724 GCF_002162155.2 Triticum dicoccoides | reverse complement strand
CATGGCCGCCCTACCTCCTTAGACGTCCACTACCCCATGGTTGACGACCAAAACTCGCTTATCTGTCTCGTCAACATCTCTCCACCTAGACCCGCTTTTTTGCCCTGGCTCAAGCGCGTGCTTCGCCGGCACCTGGGCATCATGGCCGTCCGGTTCGCCGGCAGTGCGGTGGGCACTGTATTTGCTGTTTTCCAGAGGGAATCCGAGCAGGTAGCCGCTATGCGGGCTAGCCCTATCTGCTTGGATAACCGCTCAATCTGGATCCTCCCTCACAATGTAGGCGACAACGCCTTCTCTTTCTCCTACCGCCACGTGGTGAGCCTCTCCTTGGAGAAGATGCCACTGGAGCTATGGAACAGGCGTGGGGTGGCCGCTAGCGTCGCCGGCTTCGCCAACCTGTTCAGTCGCGTGTTGATGACTACTCCCTCGTTCAATGCGGCATGCTTTACAGCTTAGAACCGGGGCTCCAAAAGCGTTTTGAGCAACATGGAGCATATGAGATGTTCGAAGAGCTGAAAATGGTTTTCCAAGCTCATGCCCGGGTCGAGAGATATGAAGTCTCCGACAAGTTCTACAGTTGTAAGATGGAGGAAAATAGTTCTGTCAGTAAGCACATACTCAAAATGTTTGGGTTGCACAACCGCTTGTCCCAGCTGGACATTAACCTCCCAGATGAGGCGGTCATTGACAGAATCCTCCAGTCGCTCCCACCTAGCTACAAGAGCTTTGTGATGAACTACAATATGCAGGGGATGGTGAAAACTATTCCTGAGGTATCTTCAATGCTGAAATCAGCGGAGGTAGAAATCAAAAAGGAACATCAAGTGTTGATGGTCAATAAAACCACTAGTTTCAAGAAAGGCCAGGGTAAGAATAACTTCAAGAAGGACGGCAAGGGAGTTGCCGGGAAGAAGCCAAAGCATGGACCCAAACCTGAGACTGAGTGCTTTTATTGCAAGGGTAGCGAACAATGGAAGCGGAACTGCCCCAAGTACTTAGCGGGCAAGAAGGCCGGCAACACCAAAGTTATATGTGATATACATGTAATTGATGTGTACCTTACCAATACTCGTAGTAGCTCCTGGGTATTTGATACCGGTGCGGTTGCTCATATTCGTAACTCAAAACAGGGGTTGCGGAATAAGCGGAGACTGGCGAAGGACGAGGTGGCGATGCACGTCAGGAATGGTTCCAAGGTCGATGTGATCGCCATCGGCACGCTACCTCTACGTTTACCTACGGGGTTAGTTTTAAACCTCAATAATTGTTATTTAGTGCCAGCTTTGAGCATGAACATTGTATCTGGATCTTGTTTAATACGAGATGGCTACTCATTTAAATCTGAGAATAATGGTTGTTCTATTTATAAGAGAGATATGTTTTATGGTCATGCCCTGCTAGTCAATGGTTTATTCTTAATGAATCTCGAACGTGATGTTACACACATTCATAGTGTGAATACCAAAAGATGTAAGGTTGATAACGATAGTCCCACATACTTGTGGCACTGCCGCCTTGGTCACATTGGTGTCAAACACATGAAGAAGCTCCATACAGATGGACTTTTGGAGTCTCTTGATTTAGAATCATTTGACACGTGCGAACCGTGCCTCATAGGTAAAATGACTAAGACTCCGTTCTCCGGAACAATGGAGCAAGCAACCAACTTATTGGAAATCATACATACTGATGTGTGCGGTCCAATGAGCGTTGAGGCTCGCGGTGGCTATCGTTATGTTCTCCCTCTCACTGATGACTTAAGTAGATATGGGTATGTCTACTTGATGAAACACAAGTCTGGGACCTTTGAAAAGTTCAAGGAATTTCAGAATGAGGTAGAGAATCAACGTGACCGAAAAATAAAGTTCTTACGATCAGATCGTGGAGGAGAATAATTAAGTCACGAATTTGGTACGCACTTAAGGAAATGTGGAATCATTTCAAAACTCACGCCGCCTGGAACACCTCAGCGTAACAGTGTGTCCGAACGTCGTAGTCGCACTCTATTGGATATGGTGCGATCTATGATGTCACTCACCGATTTACCGCTATCATTTTGGGGATATGCTCTAGAGATAGCTACATTCACTTTAAATAGGGCACCATCTAAATCTGTTGAGACGACACCCTATGAATTATGGTTTGGGAAGAAACCTAAGCTGTTGTTTCTAAAACTTTGGGGATGCGATGCTTATGTCAAGAAACTTCAACCTGAAAAGCTCGAACCCAAGTCGGAAAAATGTGTCTTCATAGGATACCCTAAGGAAACCATTGGGTATAACTTCTACCTTAGATCCGAAGGCAAGATCTTTGTTGCCAAGAACGGGTCCTTCCTAGAGAAAGAGTTTCTCTCGGAAGAAATAAGTGGGAGGAAAGTAGAACATGATGAAGTACTGCCTCTTGAACCGGAAAGTAGCGCAGCTCAGGAAGATGTTCCTGTGGTGCCTGCACCGACTAGAGAGGAAGTTAGTGATGATGATCAAGGTACTTCGGATCAAGTTGCTACTGAACTTCGAAGGTCCACAAGGACACGTTCCACACCAGAATGGTATGGCAACCCTGTCTTGGAAATCATGTTGTTAGACAACGGTGAACCTTCGAACTATGAAAAAGCGATGGTGGGCCCAGATTCCAACAAATGGCTTGAAGCCATGCAATCCGAGATAGGATCCATGTATGAAAACAAAGTATGGACTTTGACAGACTTGCCCGATGATCGGCGAG
>NW_021294607.1:0-1557 GCF_002162155.2 Triticum dicoccoides | reverse complement strand
CGACACGTTCGATGCTGGGTCATGGATGCCTGTCCCTGTAAGTCTGTGCCACTTTGGGTTTACGACTAGCCATGTCAGCCCGGGCTCCTTATCATATGGATGCTAGCGACACTGTCATATACGTGTGCCAAAAGGCGCAAACGGTCCCGGGCTAAGGTAAGGCGACACCCGTGGGAATACCGTGCGTGAGGCCGCAAAGTGATATGAGGTGTTACATGCTAGATCGATGTGGCATTGAGTCGGGGTCCTGACAGCGTTGGTATCAGAGCTTGACTGCCTGCAGGATTACCAAGCCAAACTGGTCGAAGTTGAGTCTAGAAATTCTTTAGTTATATAAGGGAATTGATTGTGGGATGGAACGTAAGGCTCTTTTTACTCCTTATACCTTATGCCCTTCTGATCTGAGCCATCTTATCTTTCCTGCGAGGATTAAGAACTAGGCTATCTCTTCTTCTATTAGGATCACGTGTTACTAATCCGTAGACCTATAAGATTGTTGGATTTAAGCTTAAGTTCAGTTCCTACGACTTCTGTATGTTAACTGTTGATCTCGAAACCTTGATATTGTGCTTCCGAGTGGTTATGCCACCATTTTTGTGAATGTCTCAATTCTTTTCTGAGCATTTACAGCCGTTATGCTGTCCGAGTCATCCCAGGTTTCCAAACAGTCTGATGCATTTGCAAATCCCTTCTTTCCGTTCCCGATGTCCTTTGGGCCAGATTAATCACACAAATTAGTGAGTTGAGGTACTTTATTGCCTCGACATATATGATGGAGTTAATAAGTATGACCCTAAGTGCTTAGGGGATCATCTAGTGGTCTAGCCATGATTTGTGTCCTAGTGTGATGATCCTGGCCTTTATTCGCAAAAGCATTCCGTGATGCTACTTAGTAGTAGGTATTCTATTCCTGGGTTCTTGAACCCGAGATTCACCCTACTTACTTCATGTTGATAGTAATTGCTAGCTCCCTTAGGTTATTAGTAACCTTTGCAGTAGTTCTCGAGGTCCGTGGTATATCCTTCTTCCAAATACCATGAACCACTTACGGCAAAAGTTTGTTGGATCAAAAGATCACAACTGGAGTGCTCTCGATGGGTTCTCCATTCATAATTGTGACTCTGCCAGTTCTAACTTTCCGCATGGATTGTCCGGGAGAAATATGTTGAACTCGTTCGACATGCTAATCTATGCATTCACCACTCAGAAAATCATATGTTCCTTTGAGTTGTCCCTCTTTAGTTGTTTTCTGGCCCTCGTCTATCAATTGATAGTCAGAAGTAATTGTGCATTCGTGTTGTTAATGCTTATTACTCTTGTGGTCCGTCAAGCCATTCTACTCCAGAGAGTGGCTAGGAGAAACAAACTCCAGTACCTCATCCATATCTAGGATTGGGTCAAAGTAGTTGTGTTCCGCAGATCAAGTTACAATCTAGCTTCTGGTCTGCTCTACCCTGAAGTATTACCTTCTTTATGACAGGAATTTCATGAGAATTGCACCACCTTTTGTGAATTTTGACGTAGTGATACTTCTCACCATCATTAGTCATTCCTCGG
>NW_021294606.1:0-1021 GCF_002162155.2 Triticum dicoccoides | reverse complement strand
CGTTTGTGTTCAACGACCAGACAAAGGCGTCACAGAACCCCACCTTGATCAATAAAGCTTTCATCTTATATTCGCAATATCCAGATTGCAATCTTAGTTTCTTGCTTGTTCTTCGTTTGCTCGCAGGAAACAGACCCTCGTGGTCAGGTTGATCGTGCTCCGGCGTGGTCAATAACCTCTCGGAGTTGGTTTAGCGATTGCTAAGGCGCGACGTCCTCGCACGTTCGTAGTCGGATCGTCAAAGTCGACTTCCACCAAAGCGAAATCCACCATCTCATCGAAAGACGGGACACCTTTGCCTCTATCAAGTGGTATCAGATTTCCAGGTTGCTCGGTGAGATTTTACAGTTTTTCGTAGTTTAGATCGAGTCTGTTCTTCATACCTATAGTCCACGAAAAAGCCAAAAAAAAATTTAGGGTTAGTTCATCCCATCCGAACCAATCTGAGCCTTGCATAATCTTTTCTGTATTTGCTTTGTTGAATTTGCGGTTGCATCGTCGTGTTCAGTTGCTGGTCTTAGCGTCTAGTCTTTTAGAGTTTCGAGTTCTGTTCACAAGTTGTCACGCCATCGCCGCACCATCATCACCACCAATCCGTGTCCATATACCACCACCGATCCATATCCATATACTACCACCGCTGCCATATACCACCACCATATATCCACCACCAATCCGAGTTCCTTGCTTATTAGGTTTGTTTTCGGGATCAATCTAGATTCCGATTCGTGTTTCCTTGCCGGAGTAGGTTTCGGAAAAAAAAAAGAGTCGGGTAGCCACGCTCCGTTTAGGCCCAAAATTTTTCGAAAACGCATTTTTCGAAAAATTTTCTGGCTATCCTATTTTTAGGTGTTTCTGAGTGTTTTGAGACAGGTGCCATTATAGGAAGTTTTTTTTGACCCGTTTCCAGTTTTTGGGTCCGGGCAGTCGAAAAAAAAAAATTGGTCGAAAAAATTTCGTGCCCATCCTGTCAGTTTGAGCTAGGAAGAGTTTTGAGACACTCGCCATTATAGTGATTTTT
>NW_021294605.1:0-1947 GCF_002162155.2 Triticum dicoccoides | reverse complement strand
CATGCAGCAGGCGGTGATCGGCAACCAGCGGTGTCAAGTAACTCCGAATATTGAGTAAAGCGATTGCCAGGGGAGCGTACGTATACACGGTGTAGAAATATGTGGAGCTGGGTTGGCTGTATATGATAGCAAAAGATTAGCAATAATCAATTCAAAGATGCAATGTTGAATAAACGCTCAACGACGGTACTGTGCTGGTCCTAGGCTAGACCGGACTAGAGACGCGAGCCTAGAACACTAATGAGGTCACGGCGTAGCACAACTAGCATCAATGAAGGATACTAAGTAGCTCTTGACAGCAAGATATAAGTGAAGATCACAACGGCAGTGAAGATAATGATGAAAAACAACTGCCAAGCAAGATATACAACAACTCTCTCTCCAACTTTCCTCTTGAAAAGTTTGAGACAATTTTCTGATAAATTCTTTCAAAGAATGCTACTAACTCAAGCTTTCCAATGCAAAAAGAATCACTCAATTCCGAGTTGATATGAGGAGTCAAAGAATTCTAAAACTGGCCTGAAAAATTGGAACAAGTTGTGTTCACGAACTTCGGAGGGCAAAAATACCTATTTAGAAGCCGATTTTGAGGTGTCAAATATTGAAGTAGCTTCTGCAACTATTAAGATGCGGCTCGTCGCTATCTTCAATTTGAGTATTCACGGAGCCAAAACTGACTTCGTATGAGGAAGATACACCTGTTTTACTGAACAGTGCGCAAAACAGATTCCAATCCGAATTCAGGTACGAGATTGATTCTAGATAGATCCAATTTTTTTCTTCTCTCTTTTTTTCCTCACGCCTTTTTTTTCTTTTTCTTCTCCCTTTTTTTCTTTTTTTTTTCTTTCCTTTTTTTTCTTTTTTTTCTTTATCTTCTTTTTCTCCCTCTTTCCAAGACAAACTAGATAAGATGCAGATTCGATCAAGCGAAGATGTGAGTGACCTCAACTATGATTATGACAATAAACAGTGCGTAGCACATGATGGAAATTGGTGGATGGGATGGTGGACAGCGGATGGGATAATGATGCAGCGGCTGCGTGACTAATGTGAACAGAACTCGAAACTCTAAAGGAACTAGACACTTAGACCAGCAACTCGACACGACGATGCAACCGATAATTCAATAATGCAAACAATGAAAAGAAAATTGCAAAGGCTCAGTCTGGCTAGGACAAAGGATGAATAGATCTAACTTTTGTTTTGTGGCTTTTTCTTGGACAATAGGTAAGAAAATAAATCTAATCTAGGAAAAACTGGAAATTCTCACCGAGCAACCTGAAAACTGATACCACTTGATAGAGGCGGGGTGTCCCGATCTTTCGATAAGATGATAACTATCGATTTGGTGAAGATGACTTTGACGATCCGACTACAAACGTGCACGACGTTGCGCCTTAGCAATCGCTAAACCAACTTCAAGAGGTTATTGACCACGCCGGAGCACAATCAACCTGACCACGAAGGTCTATTCCTGCGAGCAATCGAAGAACAAGCAAGAATATGAGAAAAGCAATCTGAATATTGTGAGTATATATGAAGTATTGATGAAGGTGGGGATCCGTAAGCGGTCTTGGTCTGGTCGTTGAACACAAACGAAGTACACGAAGTTGCAATGGCTAACTTTTAACTAAACAAATCCCAAGGAAAAGCTACTAGATGGATCTACTTATATAGGAGCAAGGGGTGGCGGCCAAGGAGGTGGGAGGACGTGCCAAGGCAGCCTAAAACTAAATCTAGGTCGTACAAGGCCAATGGGCCCAAGTGGAGGTGATGTAACACCTTTGGACTTGTAGTTTGACTCGGATTCTGCTGCAGCATCAGATTGTTTCGTCCACAACTCAACGCTCCGGACGAATTTGAAGGTGATTCCAATTGGGTTGGAAAGTGCACGAAATCTAGTTTCCAACAGAAAAAGAATCACCCAATTCGGAGTCCGTATGAAAA
>NW_021294604.1:0-1727 GCF_002162155.2 Triticum dicoccoides | reverse complement strand
CACATTTTCTTATTATTCTTCAAAACAGCCCTAAGCATAGTAGACAACGTTCTATTGACTACTTCAGTTTGTCCATCAGTTTGGGGGTGACAAGTAGTACTAAAAAGCAGTTTAGTCCCCAACTTAGCCCATAAACATCTCCAAAAGTGGCTAAGAAATTTAGTATCACGATCTGAAACAATAGTATTTGGCACACCATGCAAGCGAATAATTTCACGAAAGAACAAATCAGCAACATTAACAGCATCATCGCCTTTATGACATGGTATAAAGTGTGCCATTTTCGAGAATCTATCCACGACAACAAATATGCTATCCCTCCCCTTCTTTGTTCGAGGTAAACCTAAAACAAAGTCCATAGATATATCCTCCCAAGGAACACTAGGTACAGGCAAAGGCATATATAAACCATGAGGATTGAGTCGTGACTTAGCTTTTTGACATGTAGTGCAGCGAGCAATAAAACGCTCAACATCCCGTCTCATCTTTGGCCAAAAGAAATGTGTAGCAAGTACGTCCTCCGTCTTCTTCACGCCAAAGTGTCCCATTAATCCTCCTCCATGCGCCTCCTGCAACAACAAAAGACGAACGGAGCTAGCTGGAATGCATAGCTTGTTAGCACGAAACACAAATCCATCGTTAACGACAAACTTGTTCCACATTCTTCCTTCATTGCAATTCTGCATTACATCTTGAAAATCAGCATCATGCACATATTGATCTTTGATGGTCTCCAAACCAAATATTTTGAAGTCAAGTTGTGAAAGCATAGTATAGCGACAAGACAATGCATCAGCAATAACATTTTCTTTTCCCTTCTTGTGTCTAATGACATAAGGGAAAGTCTCAATGAATTCAACCCATTTAGCATGTCTACGATTCAGTTTAGCTTGACTTTTAATATGTTTCAAAGATTCATGATCAGAATGTATAACAAATTCTTTGGGCCATAAATAATGTTGCCATGTTTCTAAAGTCCGAACAAGAGCATATAATTCTTTATCATAAGTAGAATAATTCAGACTAGGCCCACTCAATTTTTCAGAAAAGTATGCAACAGGTTTGCCATCTTGTAATAACACACCGCCTAATCCAATTCCACTAGCATCACATTCAAGCTCAAAAGTCTTATTAAAATCAGGAAGTTGGAGTAAAGGAGCATGTGTCAACTTATCTTTCAATACCGTGAAGGCTTCTTCCTGTGCGGTACCCCAAACAAAAGGCACATCCTTCTTTGTAAGCTCGTTGAGAGGTGCAGCAATAGTGCTGAAATCTCTCACAAAACGCCTATAGAATCCAGCGAGGCCAAGAAAACTCCTCACTTGTGTGACCGTTTTGGGCTGCGGCCAACTCTCAATAGCTTCAATCTTGGCTTTATCAACTTCAATTCCCTGTGGAGTAACAACATAACCAAGAAAAGATACTCGGTCGGTGCAAAAGGTGCACTTCCCAAGGTTACCAAACAAACGTGCATCACGTAGAGCAATAAAAACAGCACGTAAATGTTCCAAATGTTCTTCCAAAGATCTGCTATAAATCAATATGTCATCAAAGTAAACTACCACAAATCGTCCAATGAAAGCACGTAAAACTTCGTTCATTAGTCTCATGAAAGTACTAGGCGCATTAGTTAACCCAAAAGGCATGACTAACCACTCATATAATCCAAACTTAGTTTTAAATGCTGTTTTCCATTCATCTCCCAATTTCATACGAATTTGATGGTA
>NW_021294603.1:0-2239 GCF_002162155.2 Triticum dicoccoides | reverse complement strand
ATGTTACCATTGTTTTGGATGCAACGACAGTCAAAGAGCTAGTGAATCCCCGGAAAGAAATAGCTAGTAAAAAAAGCAAGTGTATGTATGTGCGCCTTATGGATCTAGTTGTTTTGTGCATTCTGTACAATTCCCACACTAAACATTAGTCATGACACTTAGACTTATGGGTGCATGTAATTTGGTTTTTTGGTTAACCGAACAGACCGAACCGATATATTTCGATTAATATGGTTCGGTGTCTAAATTTTATATAATTATTTCTGTGTTCATTTTCTTGAAACCGAATTTACAGAAAACCGAATAAACCGAACGCCCAACCGTACTCAGTACTCACCCCCATACTCGCTTGACCCACAGTACTTCATTCACCCCACCTTCACAGACTAATTGTTCTTTTTCTCGTTCTTTTGTGGCTGCTGCTGCTTTTCCGATCTCTGAATATATGGTCTTCTTTTTTAATTAGCTTTCAAAAATATTGGTGAAATAAAAGAATGTTTTAAAAAAATATTCATAAATTTAACAAATATTGTTGAATTCAAAAAATAATGCCAAATCCGGAAAATGTTCAGGGATTTGAAATGTTCGCAATATTTTTAAAAAGGGCGAACTCTAAATAAATCCCAACTTGGGAAAAACAATCCTGAATTTGGAAAATTAATCATGAAGTACAAAAAATGTAACTTTTAAATAATATTCATAGATTTTTAAAAATGTTCATGAATTCAGAAAGAAACGGAAATTTCTAAAAACACGAATTTGAGAAAATGTTCATGGTTCTGAAAAACTTATTTGCGGGTTTAAATTTTTAATTATTTTAAAATTAGCTTTCGAAGTTTTAAAATATTCATAATTTTTTGAAAGTCATATGTTCTAAAGAGTGAAAAGTGCAGAATGAATAAGAAAGAATAAATGAACTAAAAAAGAGAAATAAAGAAGAAAAAATGAATAGAACACCGGCCAAAAACAAAAGAAAAATAGACAGAGAAACCAGACCAGAAAACCGAGGGAACTTTCTAAATGGCTCCCAAAACCGGTGAGAAAAAACCTCTGTGGGACGGCCCACATTGGAACTCCCTTAGGGGAATGTGAGCGCTCTCTACAGGATGGCGTGGCTTGTGTGGGGGGTTGTGAAGACGACGGCACGTATACTGCAACGGATTGATGGGTGCTTCACTAGCCCTTTTTTGGCTCGGCCGGACCTCGAGGGCCTGTTACGCTCCCCTTGTCGCGTCCGGTCGGTGACCGCCGATGGCGGTGGAGGTTGTCTCCTCCGGCGTGGCTGTTGTCGCTGCCGCTCCTCATTCCCGGCTGCTCCCTCTCAACCCCGTCGGTCTTTCTTCGATGGCCATGGTGAGGCGGCGGTGATGATGGCAAGACCGTAGCGGCGCACGTTGGTGGTTGGCATGTCTGGTGGAGCGCGTCGGACCGTTCAGGGATGTGTTGGCGGATGGGAGAAATCCGTGCCGGCTCGCCGGCACCGACACGTTGACGCCCGTGGGCGCCACCGTTCCTTCCTGAAGGACGTTGGGTATTCCGCTTCCCCACGCCCCTCCGCGTACCGAGGGAAACCCTAGGACCTGTCCGGGCAGCAGCGTCATCGTTGTCGTGTTCCTTCCTGAAGGTGCTGCTTGGTATGTGGAGGTTCGAGGTGCTTGGAGCGAGGTGGTAGATCGACGATGGGCGCAGCGATTTCGGGTTATCATCGTTTTCATCGATCCGACGCTGTTAACATTGTTTTCTCTCTTCTTTCTCTTTTGTTTCTTTTGGGCATGCTTGTGCTGTTTGCCCCAGCATTAGACTATTTGTTGTATTGGGCGGTTGCTATATCTATATAGTGGGGCGAAAGCCTATTTCGTCGACAGAACACCCTACCCACTTTGGAAGTATTTTTAGAGTATGTGTGGAGGGATCAATGAAAAGGTCTCTTAGCATTGTACGTCCTCGAAAGAGAACAAAGAACTTATGGTAGTGGGTAGTGTTGAGTTTGTATTGAACAATTTTATAAAGAGAAAAGTATGTTTTTGGTCCCTCAAGATACCACAAAAATATAGTCTTGGTCCCTCAAAATTGGTTGGTAGACATTGGGCCCTTCAAGTCCAAAACCGGATAAGTTTCATCCAAAACCAGATTTTGACCACGTTGGCCGGGTTTGCCTGACACGTAATATGTGCTTGATGAACATCAAATTCAAGAAGAACACATAGCAAAAGTCTTCAAAGAAAATCTGAAAAAAAAA
>NW_021294602.1:0-978 GCF_002162155.2 Triticum dicoccoides | reverse complement strand
ACGTACCTACCGCATCACAGCCCACCCCTACGGTCAGCGCTGTCCACGGCCTCCAGTAAGCTACAAACACCAGAAACTACTTGCAACTCCTGGACAGAGGACTAGGGTGATTAAGAAGTCGAGCGGGGTCATATTTCAGGGCCCAATGTATGGTAGTAGCTGAATCATGGATCACAAACACAGAACTCAGTTCCTGAGGACGGCTTCAATGAGACAACCCACCATGTACTCCTACATGGCCTCTCACCGACACCTTTTACCAAATCGTGTTCACACACTTAGCTCACACACAGTAGGACATGTTCACCCGCCTCTGATTCATCCCCGATGAATCAGACCTGACTCAACTCTAAGCAGTAGCAGGCATGACAAACAAGCATGAATGAGTAGGCACAACAGGCTCAAATAATTCCTACTCATACTAGTGGGTTTCATCTATTTACTGTGGAATGACAGGTCATGCAAAGGATAAAGGGGTTCAGCTACCGCAGCAAGTAACAGATGAATCGTCGTTGTCCTAATGCAGTAAAAGAGAGCAGGAGCGAGAGAGTAGGATTGTATCGGAATGAACAAGGGGGTTTTGCTTGCCTGGCACTTCTGAAGATAACATTGAGTCTTCATCAGTGTCAACGATCACATCATCGGTATCATGTCTATCGAGAGGGGACAAATACCGGCAACACAGAAGGGAACACAATCAATGCAATGCACAATATGATGCATGATCATGACATGGCAAAATGAATGTGTTTTGAGCTAATGCAACTAGCAACAGATTAAATGAAGTTGGTTTGAATACAAGATTCAAATTTAAACTCCATATGTGATTATTCAAATGCCATTTAATTGATTTGTGCTAAACAGCAGCTATAAGTTGTTCTAACATGCATGAAAATGGTACAGATGGATTCCTTGAATTTTTCTGATAATTTTTCATATATAAATTATTTAATTTGGAGTTACGGTTAATTTTCTATG
>NW_021294601.1:0-7635 GCF_002162155.2 Triticum dicoccoides | reverse complement strand
ATAGCAAAAGAGCGAGCATCTAGCAAGCAAAGATAGAAGTGATTTCGAGGGTATGGTCATCTTGCCTGACATCCCTCAAGGAAGAAGAACGAGTCCATGAAGAAGACAAACAGACATAGACGAACGAATCCTCACAAATGCGACGTTATTGGAACTAACCCGAAGAAGCACACCGGAAAGAAGCAAACAAAGATAATAAACAACCATCACATAAACATGGCATGATGCACAATCAAGTATGATGCATGTCCGGTTTAAAGAGGCATGGCATGGCAAAGTGCACAAGCAATTCTACAAATGAAGTGGAGATCAATATGCAATGAGTTGCATATTGACGAAACACCACAACAAGTTATTTAGTTGGATCTCCTTTAAGTACCTAACAAAATTAAATGTTGATTAACATGGCAAGAGGTGAAGCATAACAAAACTATACTATCTAAACAATTTAAATGGGGCCGGATATAACAAACAACGAATCCGGTAAATCCCCATGTGCATTTAGCAAATTAATGCAAACAACAAATTAAACATTCTTGATGTTGTTAACATGATGCGGATGACATGTGCAAGTTTATGCAAATTTTATTAAAACTTGACAGGAGCATTAAGAAGCATTTGTCACTGTGGTGGAAAGAAAGGGAGTGCCACGACAACGAAAACGGTTTCGGTAGCTCACAGAGATACCGGTGCAAAAGGAAAAGTGACGGGAGCGGATGTTCGGAACATGCTAAAGATGGTGGGGTGATCCCGGATTCCAGGTGTCCCACGAGTTGGCGACAAGGGAACGAGTGACAAATTGGACATGGTGCAAACAAGAGCATCTCAAACATCGCAAGCATTCGTTCACGGATGTCGCCTCGAGGTTATACCTTCGAAGCGTGCATTATCAGAACGGATCAAGTTCGGCGGTAGGGGTACACGTGTCGAAGGGGAAGTAGTTGTTCACGGGGTCGTCGTGGGAAGTAGCGGTTCACGCAATGGTAGTTGAACTTGACGTTTGCGTTACACGGGTCTTTGGCGACGGTCGTCGTACATGGTTCGGAGTGGCACTTGCACCTTCGGACTTGTCGGTCTCGATTCTTGCGACGATAGCGGTATACGTCTCATTTTCGGAGAGGTACTTGGGGTCATTTGAACTTGTCGGTCTCGTCATCTCGAAGGGGTGCTTGACGTTCTTAGAGATTCCGAAGACGACGATATAGGTACACTTGTTGTAGGGGTACTTGTCGGATCCACGGCGACGGTAGAGGTACAAATGTTCTCGCGGTACTTGGGTTGTCGTGGAACTTGGCACATCCAAAGGGTACTTGACGGGTCTGAGGTCTCCGGTCGTAGTGGTACTTGGCGTCTCGTTGCGTAGTCGTTTGTTGTAGTCGGACTTGACAAAAAAACACACACCGGCTATAGTTGTGGTACTCGTCCTTGTCGATCCAAAACAATGCAAGCTAAAAAGGCCTCTGGTCAGCAGCAAGGCCGAGCGGTGCGTGAGCAGCGGCAAGAAGCGGGCACGGGCTCGCGGTGACAACGACGACGAACAGAGGCGCGCGGAGAAGCAGCCGTCCGGCGATGGAGCAGAGGCGTCCATGGCCAGCGACCCAAGGTGTCGAAGATGGCCGGATCCGGGCCAGCTCGGGTTGAGGAGGCGAGGTAGTAGGCCGGTGGCAGGGCTTGGCGCAGGGGAGGTTGATGCAGAGGAGGATCGGAGACGCCAGAAGCGGACGACGGAGGGGTGGCGCTAGTCGAGGCGGAGGTGGCTCTCGGGGAGGCGCGGGGCGACGAGGAGGAGGCCGCAGGTGAGGGAGGAGGGCACGGGGACCGGGTCCGGCAAGGAGCTGTGGGCGCCGGCGACTGCAGGCGACGGCGGTGCTCCCCGGGTCCGGTGAGGCGCTGTGGGCGCGCGAGGAGACGGGCGAATGGGCCAGGCGGCGGCGGACGACGGGCACGACGCAGCTGGAGGGTGCCATGGCGCGCGCGGGAATGGGGTAGCCGAGGACGGTGGTTCGGCGCTGCGGCGGGCGACCGCGCAGGAGAGGGAGGCACGCGAGAGGATAGAGGAGCGCGAGGGGATCGAGCGAGTGGTCTCTGGCGGCGAAAGGGAACGAGAGAGAGGGTGCGCGAGGGAGATGTGGGTCGAGGCTAGGGTTAGATAGACAGGGTCCGGCTGGGCCTTGGGCCACTGGTGGGACGGGGCTGCTGGAGGCCCAAATGGCCAGGCTGGGCTCTCCCTCTCCCTCTTAATTCTTCTCTTTACAAAAACAGAGAAAAACAAGAGAAAGAAAAAGAGAGAAGAGAAGGTTAGAGGAAGAATTTGGGCATGTGGTTAATTTTCTTGGACTCCCAAAAATATGCTCGGTCCGAGAAAATTAGAAAACGTGAAGATTGAAAGATATAAATTCAAACTCATTTGAATTTAATTCAAATGGGTTTGAACTGGGACTTGGTAAAAGGAAGGTCCAAAAATGTTCGAATTTTTGGTGGAGCTCCGGAAAATGACGAAAGAATTTACGGACAAAGTTCGAGGTTAAGAAGCGAGATAACAAAGGCATGGAGAAATTTTGCAAGTGTGTTTTAGGTGATTCCATAAGAATGGATCATTTATCATAGCTCCCTAAAATATTGGGAGGATATGTTATAAAGAGAAATCACCACGTGAATTCCCTCGGTTTAAATGGATCAAAAATCCATGCCATTTATTTAGTTGAGTTAAGAAAAGAAATGACATGACGGCATGATGACATGATGCAATGCACATGATGCAAAAATGAAATGCAACGGACCAAACAAAGCACACGAGGAAACCTGGAAACCCTGGAAGGCATATGAAGCTCCGGTCTTGGGGCGTTACAACACTCCACCACTACGAGAGGATCTCGTCCCGAGATCTAGGATGGCACCGGGGAAAAACGATAGAGATAGAGAAGAGGAAGAGCAATGGTAAAACTAAGTTGCTTCTTTGACAAACGAGTGAAACCAAAGAACCTTAAAAAATTGAACAAATTGAAAGAAAGAATGCAATGGGGATAAACGAAGTTGAAAGCACTCCGTTAAGAAAGAGGAATATGAAAGAACCGATTCGGGTAGCACTCCGGTTGAAAAGAGATGAAAGACTTGATAAGATGAAGGAACTTGAGCAGAGGGCACAACACTCCGGTTGAATGTATAAATCCATAGAAGAACATGCTCCTGACAACACAAGAAGATGGGTTGAAGAGAGCAACATCACAATGCCTCCGGATGAAGGAATAAAAGGTAGATCATCGGAACGAAAGAACGGAGAAGAAAATGGCAACTTCTGCCACAAGTGAGATTGAAAAGGCATCCTTAGGATAAGGGTCGAACGGAGTTGTTGGAAAACCAACAACGAAAGGAGTAGCTTGATATGGGCTTAAGGAATACATCTCAAAATATGAGGTGAAATTCTGCCACTGACGGAAGCAATAGATTGGATTGATATGAACAAGGAGACGAGAAACTTATTTCACCGGGAGGATAAATGAAGAACTTGGGTCATTTATAAGCACCATAAATAGCAACAATCCTTAGGGAAAAGCTTTAGGTGAAATATAACCCAAGATAACTCCAATAAAGCGATTGGTGGATTTAAAATACCTCATTCTTAACAACGTGTGAATCATGAAACATGAACTCAAATTATCAAGAATGACATAATACCACCTCCAATGATATGGTAGAAAGAAGTGCACTCCGGATTACAATATGAAGAAAGCTTGAGCTTCTCTGAAAAGAATCTTGATGAACACTTCGAGAAGGAATTAAATCATTGGTGAACCATCGTGTAGAACCTTCATGAAGAACTCCGGTAGTAAAAGAATGATCAAGCGAGAGGAAAGACAAGTTGAAAACACAAGGTGAAGACTTGCAATGATTAGATGGATCTTCACGATGAAACAAATTGAGAGAGCTTGGAACTCCAGAAAAGAAAAGATGAAACAATTGAAATCGAGAATTTGGTGAGCCTCCGAAATAAGGAATTAATCACTTGGATGAACAAGAATAAGAATTATGTTATGCTTATCCTTCACCAATTAAATTGATGACAACGAACGGATTTGGCATATTGCTTATTCTTGTAGAAAGGATTAAGATAGATATAGCGCAAACTTAAGAAGGTCTTCGACGAACCACCGGTAGAATTAGGAAACAACAAATGAATTGATATGATAAGAAAGAAGAAAAAATCTTGAACGAACCACCGTAAGCATTGACAAAGAACGAAGTAAAGAGATAAATCACTGGAAAGGATTAGAGAACGAATGAAAATACTTGAGGGAAATTAGATCCACGAGAACAAAAGATCACGAGCTGATTAGATAATATGCTTGAATGATGCACCGGTAAAATTGTAGAACGAGAGCTGAAAGCTGAGAGATGAATAATATTTGAAAAGATGGCCTTCGGGGAAAAGAAATGGAAAAACAACTCATGAAATGCTCCGGGTAGGTGAAAAGAATTCCCATAATTGAAAATAATTATGAGAGGATGGCAACATGCTAGAATCACGATTCTCTGAGAGAACGAACAAGATTTGGAGGTAAAACTCTTCTTCGGTCTTCAAATGATGAGAATGACAACGAGAAACACCACCAAGAATTATTGAGGCACACCGGAATGAAGAATGGAAAAGTTGAGCCAATGATGAAAAGAATTTGACAGATCTTTGGAGAAATACTGATGACTGATGATGAATCATTCTTACGTCAAACTTTGAAATGAATTTGAGAATAACTCCGGAAAAATTAGAAGAGTTAGGTAAGATCCTGGGAAAAGTCCTGTGGGTTAGGGCCCACTCAAAAGATACACCGTTGAAGAAAATTGCTTGAAAAGAGAGATTGCACCGGTTGAATTAAATGGCTTGAATGAGATACCAATCTTGAAATAGGTTGACCGAATGCAGAGTGGAAAAACAAATCTTCGAGATATCTTCAGCACTCCGTAACAAATGAATAGCGAGAAGTGAATGAATATGAGGAGCACCGGCATGAGAGGGTATTTGAAACGAGGAAAAAGATATGATCAAGAACGCTTGAATTTAAACCACCAGAGAAGAAAAATGAGTGAAGAGTGACGAACTTGAAGCTCCGTTAGAATCTTCACGAGAATCATCAGATACGAACATTGAAAGAAAAGAATGGAGAGACTTCCATCGATAACATGGATACTTGATTAAGGAATCTGAGTCCTTAAGAAACAAGGGTGGGAGGGAGGGACAACAAAGACAACTTGGGATGGATGTACGAACACCGTTTAGAAAGCTGAGATTGAATCTTGCGGATGTTGAAAATGAACGGATCCGCTTGACGAGAGACACACCGGTTGAAAAGGATTGACATGACAATCTCGATGAACAAGAAGGATTAGTATTCACATAGGAGTATGAGAACACCACTTAGGAAAAGGCATGGAATCAACACTTGACATTGAAGCAACTTGAATTTCACAACTCAAAACAAAACAAAGGATTGGCTTGCGGAATAAGCCAGAACAAACATATGATAGAGATTTCGTCCAAAGTTTTCGTGGTGGGGCCTTCACGGGCTCGATCATACAGTACCATCATGTACAAGGCAGTGCACATGACATATGAAGCGTCCCCGAGTCGGCATAGCCAAGGACTCTTTAAGACACAATGAGACCACTGTAAAACCAACCGTGGATAGGCGGACCACTAGACGTCGAACCCCAATTTCATATCATACCTCTATCGGAAAGATATCCTAAGAGCTATTTGAATTCCCACTTATAAACTCTCGAAATTTTCCGGTTATGCAATCAGGTGTTGGGGATATAGGGGAAGCATAATATCTCACCCAAATCTAGAAAATCCTACATCCAACTGTATCCATCCTTCAACACAGAACCAAGAAACCTTCGGAAATCGTCTACCTCAACCTTCGAAAAGCATCCGTTATACGAGTTATGGCAATACTCCCGAACTCCTGCCCCAGTACTGGGTGGCGTCGAGGTTATCTCACCAACAACTGCATAAAAGAGATTTTCGATATCGGCGAAACTAAACTCAGGTATTCCAGAATTGCAAGATAAAATTGTGACGACAACACCTCGGAGCTCAACTCCCCGGGACACTGCCACAACCCCTAAATGACAGGAGGCACCAAGAACAATGTTCTCGTCACAAAACCATCGAAACGATTCCAAGATACCCACGTGATCCTAAATTTCTTTTAGTGAAATTTGAGAAGAGAAGAGTCAAAACTCTACGTCAGGATGCCTCACCATAGCGATGAAGGGACTGGGGAGTAAAAAGAATTCCTAACTCTCCGACATATAATTCCTAAATGACTCAAAACATTTTTCTAGACTCAACAACACCAATGATTCAATCAAGCAGGGGGGCTCCTAAGGTCGGGGAAGGCTCTGATTACTAACTTGAAACGCCCTCGATGAGGCTATATCTCCCACGTGTCGAAGCACGACTTAGAGGCATAACCGCATTGAAAGCAATGTCGCAAGTAGGTAATCTTCACACAACCCATGTAAGACATAAGGGAAAGAGATACATAGTTGGCTTACAATCGCCACTTCACATACATGAATAAAGCATTACATCAATTTGATACAATCAAGGTCCGACTACGGAACCAAAATAAAAGAAGACTACCCCAAATGCTACACAGATCCCCGATCGTCCCGACTGGGCTCCACTACTGATCAACTGGAACGAAACAACACAAAGGACAAGATCTTCATCGAGCTCCTCCCGAGCTTGGTTGCGTCACCTGACTCAGCAATCTCGCACCCTCGCGATCAAGACTATTTAAGCTTATGGGTAAGGTAAAGGTATGAGGTGGAGTTGCAGGAAGCGACTAGCATATATGGTGGCTAACATACGCAAATAAGAGCGAGAAGAAAAGGCAAAAGCACGGTCAAACAACTATGATCAAGAAGTGATCCTAGAACAACCTACGTCAAGCATAACTCCAACATCGTGTTCACTTCCCGGACTCCGCCGAGAAGAGACCATCACGGTTACACACGCGGTTGATGTATTTTAATTAAGGTCAACTTCAGGTTTTCTACAACCGGACATTAACAAATTCCCATCTGACCATAACCGCGGGCACGGCTTTCGAAAGTTCAAATCACTGAAGGGGTGTCCCAACTTAGCCCATCACAAGCTCTCACGGTCAACGAAGGATATTCCTTCTCCCAAGACAATCCGATCAGGCTCGGCATCCAGGTTACAAGACATCCTCGACAATGGTAAAACAAGTCTAGCAACACCGCCCGAATGTGCCGACAAATCCCGATAGGAGCTGCACATATCTCGTTCTCAGGGCACACTCAGATGAGCAGTCCGTACAACTAAAACCAGCCCTTGAGTTTCCCTGAGGTGGCGCTGCAAGGGGCTCTAGTTTGGACCAACACTCAGAGGAGCACTGGCCCCGTGGGGGGGGGGGGTTAAAATAATGATGACTCTTGAGTCTGCAGAACCCAAGGGAAAGAAAAGGCTAGGTGGCGAATGGTAAAACCAATGTTGGGCATTGCTAGAGGAGTTTTATTCCAGGCGAACTGTCAAGGGGTTCCCATTATAACCCAACCGTGTAAGGAACGCAAAATCCGGGAACATAACACCGATATGACGGAAACTAG
>NW_021294600.1:0-1048 GCF_002162155.2 Triticum dicoccoides | reverse complement strand
ATACTGATTTATAGCAGATCTTTGGAAGAACATTTGGAACATTTACGTGCTGTTTTTATTGCTCTACGTGATGCACGTTTGTTTGGTAACCTTGGGAAGTGCACCTTTTGCACCGACCGAGTATCTTTTCTTGGCTATGTTGTTACTCCACAGGGAATTGAAGTTGACAAAGCCAAGATTGAAGCTATTGAGAGTTGGCCGCAGCCCAAAACGGTCACACAAGTGAGGAGTTTTCTTGGCCTCGCTGGATTCTATATGCGTTTTGTGAGAGATTTCAGCACCATTGCTGCACCTCTCAACGAGCTTACAAAGAAGGATGTGCCTTTTGTTTGGGGTACCGCACAGGAAGAAGCCTTCACGGTATTGAAAGATAAGTTGACACATGCTCCTTTACTCCAACTTCCTGATTTTAATAAGACTTTTGAGCTTGAATGTGATGCTAGTGGAATTGGATTAGCAGGTGTGTTATTACAAGATGGCAAACCTGTTGCATACTTTTCTGAAAAATTGAGTGGGCCTAGTCTGAATTATTCTACTTATGATAAAGAATTATATGCTTTTGTTCGGACTTTAGAAACATGGCAACATTATTTATGGCCCAAAGAATTTGTTATACATTCTGATCATGAATCTTTGAAACATACTAAAAGTCAAGCTAAACTGAATCGTAGACATGCTAAATGGGTTGAATTCATTGAGACTTTCCCTTATGTCATTAAACACAAGAAGGGAAAAGAAAATGTTATTGCTGATGCATTGTCTCGTCGCTATACTATGCTTTCACAACTTGACTTCAAAATATTTGGTTTGGAGACCATCAAAGATCAATATGTGCATGATGCTGATTTTAAAGATGTAATGCAGAATTGTAAAGAAGGAAGAATGTGGAACAAGTTTGTCGTTAACGATGGATTTGTGTTTCGTGCTAACAAGCTATGCATTCCAGCTAGCTCCGTTCGTCTTTTGTTGTTGCAGGAGGCGCATGGAGGAGGATTAATGGGACACTTTGGCGTGAAGAAGACGGAGGACGTACTTGCTACACATTTCT
>NW_021294599.1:0-1478 GCF_002162155.2 Triticum dicoccoides | reverse complement strand
GGCCGCATTGTCTCCTCGAAGGAATCAGCCCTCCAGCGAGCCGTAAGTAAAAAAGGAGGAATTTTGTAATAGTGAATACCCCTGCTTAATTTTTGAGGGTAACCGAAGTTTTCATCTTGTAGTTCGGATCTCAGCCTGTCTCAGCACAACTCATCTTCGGGGGACCTTCGTCCGGAGATGATGGAGAGTGAAACGCCTCCATCTGCCGCCCCATTGTGCGGGGCGGACGACCCTGAGGTGTCGTCGCGGAGGGTCTCCCCGAGTTCGGCGGGGCCTGAGAGTTCGGCACCCACTGGAGTACGGCCGGGGGAACTGCAGGATTTGCTTAAGAGGGCGTCCATCTCGGAAGATCACCGCACATTAATGAGTACGGTTATTGAAATGATCTCGTCCACCGAGAGCGGGTTGTATGAGGCCGTCGGAAGCTTGCTGACGGGCTTTGAGGTATGCAAAAAATAACGTACCTTTTGACAGTTTTGCACATGAAGTGCGCCCTGTATAGATAGTAGCCCCTGAGACTTGGTATGCTGTCGAAAGCGATAGCGTGCCAAGGATCGTAATCTCAGTTATAGAATGCCGCCTTTCCTATGCAGGTGGTGGATCATCCGGTGGCCAGCCGACTGATGGATTTGCCGAGCTGAGAAGGCAACTCGTCGTTGCAGATGCGGACATCTCGCTGGTCAATAAACGACTTGATGAGTCACAAGGTACATGGTTGCTCCGCGGTCGCCTAGTAAGGGAGCTGACGCCCGTGCCTTACAATTTGTATGCTTGATGCAGATGGCGCTGCTGCTATGGAAGGCCTTCGAGCCGAACTTGCTCGGGCCAAGGAGCAAGCCAGAAAAAGCGAGGCGGCTGCCTCGAAGGCAGCGAAAGAGCTAGAAGCCGAGAAGGCTGCTCACTGCCGAAGCAGGGAGGAGATGGCCGGAATGGCCGCGAAATTAAAAGTTGCTACCGACCGCCAGGAGGTTCTTGAAAGAGAACGTCGAGCGGAACAAGAGGACCTGAAGAAGGCCGACGCCGAAGCCAAGGATGCCCGTAGTGCGATGCGGGCTATGAAGGAGGAACTGCGTCAAATCCGAGACATTGTGGCTGGAAAGCCCTTTATGCTGCGCAGGAAGTTCACGGATCCGAAGTATGCTCAGCTTGGCCGATTGTATGGTGCGAAGGATCCTTATCCGGACTTGGCAGCGAGTGCGGCGGACGCAGTCGTGCACTTCCGAAGCCAGAAGGGTCACGAAATGGAAGAGCTTTTTTGGTCTCAATTCCATAGTCCGGAGCGTCAACTTCCGCTGAGTGATCGGCTGGTTGAGTGGGCTGAGCTAAATAGATTGTCCGGACTTGCCATGACGGATGTGGTCACTCATCTGTGGCCGGGAAGACCCAAGCCGAAGAGTTATTTTGGCTTGTTGCAGCAATTCCTTGGGGCGGTGCCGCGTATTGGGGCGATGAAGCGGTCGGCGTGTATAGAAGGTGCG
>NW_021294598.1:0-702 GCF_002162155.2 Triticum dicoccoides | reverse complement strand
CGTCGGGGCCGCGTCGAGGCGGCGGGGCAGCGGCGTCGGGGCGGCGTTGAGGCGGCGGGGCAGCGGCGTCGGGGAAGGAGATCGAGGGCGAGGGCGAGGGAGAGAGAGGGGATCGAGGGCGAGGGAGAGAGGTGGGCCGCCGAGAAGGACTATGGATGGATGGAGGCACAATACTAATGGCGCACCACCCCTCGGTGCGCCATAAGTACATCCACACTAATGGCGCACCTCACCCTGGTGCGCCATTAGTAAAAAAAATTTCTGCTCGAACCAACAGGTTATAGTCCACCTGACCTGCTCCACATCAAGCGCCCTCTACTAGCTCGACTGGTCAGCAGCCAGTTCTCACACCAGGAGGTCCTGGGTTCGATTCCCAGGCTCCACAATTTTTTTTCATTTAAAATACTTATTTATGGACAGAAAATAAAAGTTATACAAATGGTTAAAAAATTGCCATGGTACGGTACAAATAAGAATTAATAAAATTGCCATGGACGAATTGAAAACAAGAAAAAAGCGGCCATGTATCTAAAACTATTTTTTTTACATAGTCTGCCGTCTGTTTTTCATAAATTGGGAAAAAAGGTTCTGTGGGTGTTCTACTCGAACTCCAGCCAGACCGGAGCCATGCTCGCCGGCAGGCGGGGATACCTTTTATGAGTATTTGAGTAGGGGAGGGGTGCGGGGGGTCGGTGGCGGCGG
>NW_021294597.1:0-1412 GCF_002162155.2 Triticum dicoccoides | reverse complement strand
TCAACGATCACATCATCGGTATCACGTCTATCGAGAGGGGACAAATACCGGCAACACAGAAAGGAACACAATCAATGCAATGCACAATATGATGCATGATCATGACATGGCAAAAAGAATGTGTTTTGGGCTAATGCAACTAGCAACAGATTAAATGAAGTTGGTTTGAATATAAAATTCAAATTCAAACTCCATATGTGATTAATAAATGCCCTTTAATTGATTTGTGCTAAACAGCAGCTATAAGTTATTCTAACATGCATGAAAATGGTACAGATGGATTCCTTGAATTTTTCTGATAATTTTTCATATATAAATTATTTAATTTGGAGTTACGGTTGAATTTCTATGATTTTTAGAAGTTTTTACAATTTTCTGGAATTTCCTGAATATTTAGAATTAAAATAATTCCAGAAAATGAATTATGGCATCAGCATGACCTCATGCTGACCTCAGCAGGTCAACGGGCGGTCCAGGTCAAACCTGACGTGTGGGGTCCACACGTCAGTGACACAGGGGCTAATCCCGCGTTGACCCGGGCTTTGACCCGCTACGGGGCCCACTGTCAGTGTCACGGGGTTAGTTTAACAGGGTCATTAGTGCTAATTAGGCGTGCCACGTCGGCAGTCGCCGGAGTTCGGCCGGCGACGACCAAAACTGCGGCGGGAGCTCGCCGGAGTGGCGCTGCGAGCGGTTTTGGGCCAAGCCAAGGGCACCAGAGGGTTGCCCTTGCTTGCGCGCATCCAAAGGAGGCATGCGGGAGGCGCGGGGTGGCCGGAGCTCGCCGGAGTGGGGGCCGCGGCGACTGCCGGAGCTCGGGTTTGGGCGGAGCAAGGTTACGAGGCGCTAGGGGGCTGGCTGAGGGGCTATGCGGACTCCTGGGGCAGCTAGGAGCATGCTAGGCTCGTCGGACTGGCCGCAACAGCACGTCAGTGCCATGCCCTGCGTCCATGGCGGACGGCGGCGCTCGGGAATGTGGCCGGGGTGCTACGGCACGGGAACGAACAAAATGAAGGAGGGGAAACGGAGTGGAGCTCACAGGGGTTGCGACGGTGGCCTCGGGGAGCTCGGGGAGGCACCGGAGCCGACGAATTTGACGAAGATGGCCGGCGGGTCCGAGGTAGAAGACGACGGCGATGGCGGCGATGCAGGGGCTCCCGCGGTGCGCTTCTCGGCGAGGAGGAAGAGGTGGTCGGGGCGGATCCCCTGGGTACTTCGGGTGGCAGTGAGGAGCACGGTGGCTACGGCGAACGGCGACGGCGACGACGAGCTCCGCTCGGGCGCGTGCAGGGAGAGAGCAGAGGAGGGAACGGGGTCCAGGGGAAGAGAGAGGCGGTCGAGGGGGTCGAGGCGTCTCCGTGGCGTCGCGAGGGAGTCGGGGAGGCTGCCACGGCGAAGCAGGAGGTGGCCGG
>NW_021294596.1:0-1101 GCF_002162155.2 Triticum dicoccoides | reverse complement strand
TTTATCTTGGGCGATCGTGTAAAATGTATTCCCATTTATCTCGTACCCTTGGAAAGTCGTTATAGTCGAAGATGGTGTCTTGGCCAACATGTACAGCTGATCTACAACATCATTGTCATTCATTAAATGTTTTCTCAACCAACTGCCGAAAGTCTCCATGTGGGCCTTCCTAATCCAGGATTCAGGCTTCCCCGGGTTGTCCGAGCGTAAAATATTCTTGTGTTTCTCAAAGTACGGAGCCACCAAGCTGGAATTGGTCAGTACAGTGTGGTGTGCTTCAGTCAGAGAATGGCCGTCCATACATATCGTTGATTTCCTTCCGATCGTGCCTTTTCCACTTAGTCTCCCCTCGTGCCGCGATCGAGGAAGACCAATCGGCTTAAGGTCAGGAACAAAGTCAACACAAAACTCAATTACCTGCTCATTTCCATAGCCCTTGGCGATGCTTCCTTCTGGCCTAGCACGGTTACGAACATATTTCTTTAATACTCCCATGAACCTCTCGAAGGGGAACATATTGTGTAGAAATACAGGACCGAGAATGAAAATCTCTTCGACTAGGTGAACCAAGAGGTGCGTCATAATATTGAAGAAGGATGGCGGGAACACCAACTCAAAACTGACAAGACATTGGATCACATCGTTCTGTAACCGTGGTAGATCTTCTGGATTGATTACCTTCTGAGAGATTGCATTGAGGAATGCACATAGCTTCACAATGGCTACTCGAACATTTTCCGGCAGGAGCCCCCTCAAAGCAATCGGAAGCAATTGCGTCATAATCACGTGGCAGTCGTGAGACTTCAGGTTTTGGAACTTTTTCTCCGCCATGTTTATTATTCCCTTTATATTGGACGAGAATCTAGACGGGACCTTCATACTGCTCAGGCATTCAAAAAAGATGACCTTCTCTTCTTTGGTCAGAGCGTAGCTGGCACGACCTTGAAACCATTCCGGATGCCGGTCATCAGGGTCTTTCAAACGTTGCTGGTCCTGTCGTGCTTCCTTTGTATCATTTGTCTTCCCATACACGCCCAAGAAGCTTAGGAGGTTCACGCAAATATTCTTCGTAACGTGCATCACGTCGATTGCAGAGCGGAC
>NW_021294595.1:0-1553 GCF_002162155.2 Triticum dicoccoides | reverse complement strand
GAAAAATTCAAGGAATCCATCTGTACCATTTTCATGCATGTTAGAACAACTTATAGCTGCTGTTTAGCACAAATCAATTAAATGACATTTAAATAATCACATATGGAGTTTGAATTTGAATCTTATATTCAAACCAACTTCATTTAATCTGTTGCTAGTTGCATTAGCTCAAAACACATTCATATTGCCATGTCATGAGCATGCATCATATTGTGCATTGCATTGATTGTGTTCCTTTCTGTGTTGCCGGTATTTGTCCCCTCTCGATAGACGCGATACCGATGATGTGATCGTTGACACTGATGAAGACTCAATGTTATCTTCAGAAGTGCCAGGCAAGCAAAACCCCCTTGTTCATTCCGATAAAATCCCACTCTCTCGCTCCTGCTCTCTTTTACTGCATTAGGACAACACCGATTCATCTGTTATTTGCTGCGGTAGTTGAACCCCTTTATCCTTTGCATGACCTGTCATTGCCACAGTAAATAGATGAAACCCACTAGCATGAGTAGGAGTTGATTGAGCCCTGTTGTGCCTACTCATTCATGCTTGTTTGTCATGCCTGCTACTGCTTAGAGTCGAGTCAGGTCTGATTCATCCGGGATGAATCAGAGGTGTGTGAACATGTCCTACGGTGTGTGAGCTAAGCGTGTGAACACGATTTGGTAAAGGTAGTGGTGAGAGGCCATGTAGGAGTACATGGTGGGTTGTCTCATTGCAGCCGTCCTCAGGAACTGAGTTCTGTGCTTGTGATCCATGATTCAGCTACTACCACGCATTGGGCCCGAAACCAATGGACCCTCTCGGCTTCTTAATCACCCTTGTCCTCTGTCCAGGAGTTGCAAGTAGTTTCTGGTGTTTGTAGTATGCTGGAGGCCGTGCGCAGCGCTGACCGTAGGGGTGGGCTGTGATGCGGTAGGCACGTGGCACGGTGTACCGGGCGCCCGTTTGGTGTCTCGGGAACCCTGTTCACATCGTTTGGGGCTGTGAGCGAAACTCCGGCCGAATCTCCTCATGGATGGAACCCAAATAGGCGATAAACCTGGACTAGAGACTTGAGTGTTTAGGCAGGCCGTGGCCGACACCCACGTTGGGCTTCCGCTTGAAGGTTGCCGAGTACATGTCGTGTAAACGGCGGTAAGTGGTGAGAGCGTGTGTGAAGAAGTACACCCCTGCAGGGTTAACATCATCTATTCGAATAGCCGTGTCCGCGGTAAAGGACTTCTGGGTTGCTTATATCAGTTCATAGACAAGTGAAAGTGGATACTCTAAAATACGCAAGATAAGCGTGAGTGCTATGGATGGCGTTCTCGTAGGGAGACGGGAGCGGATCCATAGTGGTGTATTGGTTGGTGAATATGTGGACTCGTGTGCGCCACTTCAAAAGAGTTACTTGCAGTCGTAGTTCAGGATAGCCACCGAGTCAAAGCTGGCTTGCTGCAGTCAAACTCCACCATCCCCTTTGTTGATAATGATGCATATGTAGTTAGTTCTGATGTAAGTCTTGCTGGGTACATTTGTACTCACGTTTGCCTATTTTATGTTTTGCAGAG
>NW_021294594.1:0-951 GCF_002162155.2 Triticum dicoccoides | reverse complement strand
CGTGCTTTCATTGGACGATTTGTGGTAGTTTACTTTGATGACATATTGATTTATAGCAGATCTTTGGAAGAACATTTGGAACATTTACGTGCTGTTTTTATTGCTCTACGTGATGCACGTTTGTTTGGTAACCTTGGGAAGTGCACCTTTTGCACCGACCGAGTATCTTTTCTTGGCTATGTTGTTACTCCACAGGGAATTGAAGTTGATAAAGCCAAGATTGAAGCTATTGAGAGTTGGCCGCAGCCCAAAACGGTCACACACGTGAGGAGTTTTCTTGGCCTCGCTGGATTCTATAGGCGTTTTGTGAGAGATTTCAGCACCATTGCTGCACCTCTCAATGAGCTTACAAAGAAAGATGTGCCTTTTCTTTGGGGTACCGCACAGGAAGAAGCCTTCACGGTATTGAAAGATAAGTTGACACATGCTCCTTTACTCCAACTTCCCTATTTTAATAAGACTTTTGAGCTTGAATGTGATGCTAGTGGAATTGGATTAGGAGGTGTGTTATTACAAGATGGCAAACCTGCTGCATACTTTTCTGAAAAATTGAGTGGGCCTAGTCTGAATTATTCTACTTATGATAAAGAATTATATGCTCTTGTTCGGACTTTAGAAACATGGCAACATTATTTATGGCCCAAAGAATTTGTTATACATTCTGATCATGAATCATTGAAACATATTAAAAGTCAAGCTAAACTGAATCGTAGACATGCTAAATGGGTTGAATTCATTGAGACTTTCCCTTATGTCATTAAACACAAGAAGGGAAAAGAAAATGTTATTGCTGATGCTTTGTCTCGTCGCTATACTATGCTTTCACAACTTGACTTCAAAATATTTGGTTTGGAGACCATCAAAGATCAATATGTGCATGATGCTGATTTTAAAGATATAATGCATAATTGTAAAGAAGGAAGAATGTGGAACAAGTTTGTTGTTAACGAT
>NW_021294593.1:0-1662 GCF_002162155.2 Triticum dicoccoides | reverse complement strand
ACCGCTGAGCCATGGTAGCTTGCTACTGCTCTGGAACACCTAGGCTGGCCGGCATGTGTCCTTCTTCGTTCCTGTGTCTGTCCCTTCGGGGAAATGTCACGCTTTGAGTACCGGAGTCCTGTTAGCCCGCTACAGCCCGGTTTACCGGAGTCCTGCTAGCCCAGTGCTACAGCCCGGACCCACTTGCTGATGACCGACACGTTCGAAGTTGGGTCATGGATGCCTGTCCCTGTAAGTCTGTGCCACTTTGGGTTTACGACTAGTCATGTCAGCCCGGGCCCTTTATCATATGGATGCTAGCGACACTATCATATACGTGAGCCAAAAGGCGCAAACGGTCCCGGGCAAAGGTAAGGCGACACCCGTGGGGATACCGTGCGTGAGGCCGCAAAGTGATATGAGGTGTTACCGGCTAGATCGATGTGACATCGAGTCGGGGTCCTGACAGCGTTGGTATCAGAGCCGGACTGCCTGTAGGTTCTCCAAGCCAAACTGGTCGATGTTGAGTCTAGAAATTCTTTAGTTATATGTAGGGGAATTGTTTGTGGGTTGGAACGTAAGGCTCTTTTTACTTCTTTACCTTATGACATTCTGATATGAGTCAGTCCATTCTTCTACCGGGGGTTAAGGAATTAGGATCTATTCTCTCTATCAGGATCACGTGTTACTAATCAGTAGTACCTTATAAGTTTGATGGATACAAGCCTAGTTCAGTTCTACTACCACATTATGTTGTTAGAATGGATTCAGAACTTTGATATGATGATGTTGAGTGTGTATGAAATCCTTTGTCAAATGTCTCAAAATCCTTCTTGAGAAGTTACAGCTGTTATGCTGCCAAAATTTCGCTAGAAATTCTAATGCCTTTGCATTATGATTGTGCTTTCAGATGGCCACTCGCGACCTCAATCAAGTGGTTCGCCTGACTCGATGCCTAGATGTACCCGGCCATACTGCCAAGTTGGTCAGGGTAATGATTGAGGCTGGATACCGCTGGTATCCTGAGTACACGGTCGAAGAGCAATTCCGAGACTTTAATCAAAGCCAGTATCTCTGCACTGTCAGGATATTTCCATCTTATCCTGGATCCACCGAGCCTCTTCACTGCTCCTATGGTCTCGGGGTTACTATTGAGATGGCTGTGCAGGACGCCGCCTACTCTATGATGACCATTATGCGAGTCAGATCTGGTCTATTTCGGGATTCTGATTTCCGGTATATCCCAGGATCACTTCCAGGAACCGTTCCGATTGCTAGAAGACCTTATAAGATGGCACCCCTAGAACTAGCCGAGCTTAAGAAACAACTCGATGAGTCCTTGAAAAAGGGTTTCATCCGACCTAGTTCATCTCCGTGGGCTTGCCCCGTCCTATTCGTCAAGAAGAAGGATGGTACGGACCGGATGGTTGTAGATTACCGACCTGTCAATTTGGTCACAATCAAGAACAAATATCCGCTTCCCAGGATCAACGACCTGTATGATCAGCTCGCTGGATCCTCAGTCTTCTCCAAGATGGATTTGAGGTTGGGCTACCATCAAATCAAAATCAGAAACGGGGACATCCCTAAAACGGCCTTTGTTACTCGTTACGGCCAATACGAGTACACCGTCATGTCCTTCGGTTTAACCAACGCTCCAGCCACCTTTTCTCGGTTAATGAA
>NW_021294592.1:0-4395 GCF_002162155.2 Triticum dicoccoides | reverse complement strand
CTGGAGGGGGGAGGGGAAATGGGTTGATGTCACAATCTCAATGCTTAGGGTTTAGGGTTTAGCTCAGATAGGAGTGCTATGCCTGGCAAGAAGATCCGTTTGTGAGTGGTGGGATCGTTGTGCTTTCGTCGCCGCACCCACGGGCACGTCGATGATTGGCAACGCGCGCGGTGGCCATTATCACGCTCTTGGCATTAGCAAGTGTGTGCCTCTCCTTTTTTTTCCTTTGAGAGTGGGCGGTGGCAGCTCCTGGAATTCTTGCATGCCGACCATTCAGATTTAAAATTCCCTTGTGAATTTATTTTAGGGCGACGCTAGGCGCCGGTGCACCGGCCCAAACGGGTCGGCCGGTCCAACCCCAACCACCCGATCCAGCAAGCAGTCATCCGATCTGTGTGTTGACTTCTCCCTCTCCTTCTTCCTCTCCGCGCACAGCGCGAGCGCCGCTCCCTGCCGCCTGGCTGTCCCCCTGGCCCGTCGGCCGCTACCCCCTCACCTGCAACCCATCTCTCCGCCGCTCCCGTGCTGCTGGATGCCGCACTCGCCGCCGGTCCCTGCTGTCCAGATCCACGCATACAGCAAAACTTCGCCCGTGGGTTGCAGCTCCCCCTCGCTGGTAATGGCCGCGGCTCCGGTAACACCAGTCGCCTGTTGCAGCTTCGCTTGATGCAGCTCTTATTGCCACTAGTTGCAGCTCGATGTATGCCGTTGCCGATGGCATGTGGCTCCCATGGCCGCCCGTTGCAACTTTCTATTGCACGGTCGTAGCAAACGAAGAAAACGGTTGCAGCAAAAAATTATGTCACCGTCGTTGCTGTTTGTGGCTCATCGTTGCATGTAGCAGCCATTGCGTTCTAGGAAAAAGAATGGGTGTAGCAAAAAGCTCCAATGATAGTAGCAAAATCCTACTAAGGTTGCAGCAAATCGTCGTTGTCGTCGTCGCGAGGTCACAGCTCCACCTGATGGATGTAGCAAAAAGCTTTGCCGGTAGTAGCAAAATCCAACTATGGTTGCAACTTCCCCTTGTTGTGCAGTGTCATTCAAGCTTTCTGTGTCTATGGTTGAAGCTTTTTTCAACAGCTGTTGAAGCTTTCCTAGGTGACGGTTGCAACACTTGTATACGCGGGTGGATCCGAGCATGGCGACAGGCAGCCATGGCGGTCGGCGAGGCGAGCTCCTGGCCGCCAGTGATGGAGCTTGTGGTGGCCCATCGCAGCCAGAGAGTAGTGGGGAGGAGATGCACGTGTGTGAAGGTTGTAGCTAGGGGATGGACATGGTCATGGCAGCAGGCAGCCATGGCGGCCGGTGAGGGAGCTCCTGGCCGTTTGTGATGGAGATCGTGGTGGCCCAGTCGCAGCCCGGGGGAGGGGAGGGGGAGGGATGCGCGCGCGTATGGCTGGAGGTAGGGGATGGAGGCGCATAGGAAGGAGGTGGGGCGCGCGAGGCCACTATGTATGCGTGTTTGCCAGCATGGCATGCGAACCAGCCGAAAGTTCGGCCGGTGCACCGCACCCAATCGTTTCCCTTTATTTTATGGATTGTTGAGACGAGGCTATCTTATTCCTACATGCATGGGTATGTACCTAGTAATTTTTCTTGAATAAATATCAAAACTCTTGGGAAAATCTTCCATCCAAACAGGGATTTAGTTTTGAACCGGCCAGCTAAAAATCATATGAATAAAAAATATATTCAAATTTGATAGAAAATAATTGAAAGAGTGATTTTTAGTTTGGAAAGGACATAAACAACTGAGAGAATTTTGAGTATGTCATAATTTGTCCAATTCATTATTTTAGGGAAACTATTGTATAAATATAGGAACTCAAATTTGTATCTACGGTAACTAGAACCCAAGTGATGGAATTGTAGATCCACTCCCCAAACTAAGCGCGCAAGGCTAACTTCCTAATTAGTCCAACTTGTCATCAACCCGTGCACCTGCACGTTCTAGAAATTTATGTTAGACATATCATCATTAAGAAGTGACTTTCTTTAATCCATGTATCAATGAGAAGCTATATAGAAGACGAAAATTGGCATAAGCTCTTTCTCTAAAAATTCTCCTTGTATTCAAGACCAAGTAGCATGGCACGTTAACATAGGAAACCCATAGAAAATAAGGATATATCATCTATTATTATATGTTGGAGTCATGTGCAAATTCTTTCCATGGAATTCCTTGGAAAGTACAAACTATGTCATATTATGTTGATTATAGTTCGACAAAATGTCTGACTTGAGAAAGAACTAACCATGTTTGACTTATGGAAGATGTAAGGCGACTAAATATTTCTGACACCACATGAGAGTAAGATTCAAAGTTCTATATCAAACCTTAGTAATTCAATATGAAGATTCATAGGCATTAAGAGAACACAAATGGATGTGCTCATAGTATGGTTGATATAGACATCGATAGTAATAAATCTACATGAATTTTAAGTGCAATTGTACCATGATGGTTTAGTAATCCAGATCCTAACATCCCTGCTAGTTTAGGCGATCTAACCTTGGTTGAGAGACATGAACACAACTTATGCTTTATGCAAGAATAATGTATAAAAACAGCCCGTGTCACTGTACTATCTCTATAGAGAGGAAGTTCCATGGGTAACACCGAACATGCCCTCGAATAACTTAATACTCCCTCCATTTCCATATGAATTCAGTGGTGTAATTTTTTTCTCTCGCCGCAATCGGTCTCGTTGGTTAAATTTACGGTCAAACTTGAATCTCGGGAAGCGCGGGCGCACAATATTATGGAATGGAGGGAGTATATGATTTCTTGCTGCATCCATCAACTAACCAAATATTTCTGTCAGTAATAAATTATTAATTCTGCTATTAGAACAAATAATTAACTATTCATAATTAACATGAGTATTTATCTTCTCTTGTCTCAGATTTTTAAGCAATATCTGTTGTATTTGTTCAAAATACTTAGAAGACTAATAACAGATCCGAAAGATCATAGTGATGAAAGTAATTTGTGGAAAGCCATATAACCTCAAAAAGGTGATTAGCATTGCATATGAGGCTTCCAACTATACGAATCTCCCCTTTTATCAAGTAAAGATTACAGCCAAAAGATGAAATGATAGATGGAAAAAACAACCGTTAAATGCAGAACATGAATAATTAAGCTTGTTCATGGCATATTTTTGGCTGAACCAAGTACGTAGGCTTTCTTGAAGAAACATACTTCCTATTTTGTTTGCACGTAACGATAGCAAATACTACTGTAGTGTCAAAAACATTCTTGTATTATGGGACAGAGGGAGTAGTTTATATGCACAATAGTTAGTTTCTTCGTTGGAGGACAACTGACTTTGGATAACAGAAATACCATTCAGATTATAAAATCATGCATGTCTTATCTTAACAGGGATGAAGAAAACTGGCAATTGCGTAGTTGTGTATGGAGATGTATATGCACGGCTCATATAATCGGGATAAAAAATTCTAATCAAAATTAATCACCTGCATAACTCAACGTGAAGTGTGACTTAGCCCCATACTCTGAACCTGGAGCAATACTGTACACGCGCTAATTTGCCTACTTCGTGTAATTGATTTAAGTGACAGGAACACTAACCCAAGCAAACATACAGTGCCCCACTTGATTAACAAATGAGCAATTTTGATAAGACACAAACCAATCAGATGGTTATGATCAAGGGGTTCACTCATCGGAAGTATATTAATTTCAATGGAATCGGTATGAAGAAACTATACCCACTTTATGTGATAAGAAAAGAAAATGCATATCTACATGCAATCTGTTGGGTAACAAATCAAGTTTCTCAGGTATCGACATTGGCCATGCCTCAACCTCCAATAATATTTCACCTGCAGGGTAATGACATCCAAAGCCATCATGTTTCATCTGTCCACCCAATGCAGCATACTATGCTTCAAATAAATAAATATCAAAGTAATCTTGCGAACAACCTTTAGAACACAGCAGCGTTTTAATCTAATAGAGAATTGCTTATTGCACATGCACTTGGAGACGTGTGATGCGGTCAGGTGCGTCTATAAGAAGCACATGGGGCATCTGTGCCCTTAGGTGTGCTATTGTGCAGTCGTAGGACAAATCGATCAGGGTGTTGGGTGTAAGTACGTCAATGTGCATTTTCTTGCCGGAATAGAATTGCTAGTTACCCTTCGGAAAGATCAATCCAGCAGCCTGCTTCCTCATGTACCTTTGCTTCTCAGGGAAACCAATCTACATCTACCTATGTGGGTGTCATACACTCCTAAAGTACAGGCCCAAAGAATCGCATCATATATCTCGCCAGAAATACTTGGCGTTCGCTAGACAGATCCCTGCGTGACTGAGATGGCTGCACAGTCGAGTTCGTTGTAGTTCACACAGTCTTGTCGCCGTCG
>NW_021294591.1:0-977 GCF_002162155.2 Triticum dicoccoides | reverse complement strand
AAAACAGCCCTAAGCATAGTAGACAATGTTCTATTGACTACTTCAGTTTGTCCATCAGTTTGGGGGTGACAAGTAGTACTAAAAAGCAGTTTAGTCCCCAACTTAGCCCATAAACATCTCCAAAAGTGGCTAAGAAATTTAGTATCACGATCTGAAACAATAGTATTTGGCACACCATGCAAGCGAATAATTTCACGAAAGAACAAATCAGCAACATTAACAGCATCATCGCTTTTATGACATGGTATAAAGTGTGCCATTTTCGAGAATCTATCCACGACAACAAATATGCTATCCCTCCCCTTCTTTGTTCGAGGTAAACCTAAAACAAAGTCCATAGATATATCCTCCCAAGGAACACTAGGTACAGGCAAAGGCATATATAAACCATGAGGATTGAGTCGTGACTTAGCTTTTTCACATGTAGTGCATCGAGCAATAAAACGCTCAACATCTCGTCTCATCTTTGGCCAAAAGAAATGTGTAGCAAGTACGTCCTCCGTCTTCTTCACGCCAAAGTGTCCCATTAATCCTCCTCCATGCGCCTCCTGCAACAACAAAAGATGAACGGAGCTAGCTGGAATGCATAGCTTGTTAGCTCGAAACACAAATCCATCGTTAACGACAAACTTGTTCCACATTCTTCCTTCTTTACAATTCTGCATTACATCTTTAAAATCAGCATCATGCACATATTGATCTTTGATGGTCTCCAAACCAAATATTTTGAAGTCAAGTTGTGAAAGCATAGTATAGCGACGAGACAATGCATCAGCAATAACATTTTCTTTTCCCTTCTTGTGTTTAATGACATAAGGGAAAGTCTCAATGAATTCAACCCATTTAGCATGTCTACGATTCAGTTTAGCTTGACTTTTAATATGTTTCAAAGATTCATGATCAGAATGTATAACAAATTCTTTGGGCCATAAATAATGTTGCCATGTTTCTAAAGTCCGAACAAGAGCATATAATTC
>NW_021294590.1:0-1567 GCF_002162155.2 Triticum dicoccoides | reverse complement strand
TATTCGAATAGATCATGTTAACCCTGCAGGGGTGTACTTCTTCATACACGCTCTCACCACTTATCGTCGTTTACACGACATGTACTCGGCAACCTTCAAGCGGAAGCCCAACGTGGGTGTCGGCCACGACCTACCTAATCACCTAAGCCTCCAGTCCAGGTTTATCGCCTATTCAGGTTCCATCCGCAGGGAGTCCGGCCGAGGTTTCCCATACGGCCCCGAACGATGTGAACAGGGTTCCCGAGATACCTAACGGGTATTCGGTACACCCGGCCACGTACCTACCGCATCACAGCCCACCCCTACGGTCAGCGCTGTCCACGGCCTCCAGTAGGCTACAAACACCAGAAACTACTTGCAACTCCTGGACGAAGAACTAGGGTGAATAAGAAGCCGAGAGGGTCCATTGGTTTCGGGCCCAATGCATGGTAGTAGCTGATTCTTAAATCACACATACAGATCTTAGTGCTTAAGGTCGGCTTCAATGAAACAACCCACCATGTACTCCTACATGGCCTCTCATCGATACCTTTACCAAATCGTGTTCACCACACCACTCTCATTACCGACATAACATTTCACTCTAGCCCATCGCCCAGATGAACCAGACCTGACACGACTCTAAGCATAGCAGGCATAGCAAGGTAGGAACAACACATACATATGGCTCAATCAACTCCTACACATGCTAGTGGGTTTCATCTAGTTACTGTGGCAATGACAGGGCATGCAGAGGAAATGGGTTCAACTACCGTAGCACACAGCAGTTTGAAACGCGTTGTCTTAATGCAATAGAAGAGAGCAGGAGCGAGAACATGGGATTGTATCGATATGATCAATGGCTGGTTGCTTGCCTGATGGTTCGATGCACTGATACGGTTCTTCGTTAGGGTAATCACGGTACTCCTCGGAGGCAGAACCTGTCGCAAAGGACATCGATACACAACATCACCAAACAATGTGCAACAATATGATGCATGCATGAAACATGGCAATATGAGTGTGTGGGGCTAATGCAACTAAAACCAGAAGGGTTTGAACAAATTTGAATCAAGGATTCAAATTTCAAATTCAAATATGGCCTTTTAAAGTGCTTTTCCTTGTTCTGTTTGAAACATCAATTTAACTTGTTTGATCATGCATGAAAATAGTACAGATGGATAGATTGGATTTTTCTGATCATTTTTCATATATAATTTGTCCAATTTGGAGTTACAGAATAAAAGTTATGAATTTTTGAAGTTTAAATAATATTCTGGAATTTCCTGATTTAAATTAAATCCAGAAATTATAATTATTGCGCCAGCATGATGTCAGCATGACGTCAGTGGTCAACTGCGGCTGTCTGGGGTCAAACCTGACGTGTGGGGCCCACACGTCAGTGATAGGGGGGTTAAACAGGGTTAAATTAATCCTAATTAGGGATTAGTGGCGCTGGGGCCCACTGGTCAGTGTCAGGGGGTTAACTAACAGTGGTTAGCGCTAATCCTAATTAGCTACAGGGCTGGGCCCACCTGTCAGGGACTCAGGGGGTCCTGCCGTGGTCAAAGTGGGTCAAACCCACCGG
>NW_021294589.1:0-1065 GCF_002162155.2 Triticum dicoccoides | reverse complement strand
TAAGCATAGCAGGCATAGCAAGGTAGGAACAACACATACATATGGCTCAATCAACTCCTACACATGCTAGTGGGTTTCATCTAGTTACTGTGGCAATGACAGGTCATGCAGAGGAAATGGGTTCAACTACCGTAGCACACAGCAGTTTGAATCGCGTTGTCTTAATGCAGTAAAAGAGAGCAGGAGCGAGAACATGGGATTGTATCGATATGATCAAATGGTTGGTTGCTTGCCTGATGGTTCGATGCACGGATACGGTTCTTCGTTAGGGTAGTCACGGTACTCCTCGGGGACAGATCCTGTCGTAAAGGATAACGATACACAGGCATCACCAAACAATGTGCAACAATATGATGCATGCATGAAACATGGCAATATGAGTGTGTTGGGCTAATGCAACTAAAGCCAGAAGGGTTTGAACAAATTTGAATCAAAGATTCAAATTTCAATTTCAAATATGGTCTTTTAAAGTGCTTTTCCTTGTTCTGATTAAAACATCCATTTAACTTGTTGGATCATGCATGAAAATAGTACAGATGGATAGATTAGATTTTTCTGATCATTTTTCATATATAATTTGTCCAATTTGGAGTTACAGAATAAAAGTTATGAAATTTTTGAAGTTTAATTAATATTCTGGAATTTCCTGATTTAATTTAAATCCAGAAATATCATTTACTACGTCAGCCTGACGTCACAGTGACATCAGCAGGTCAACAGGGCTGGCTCGGGTCAAACCTGACGTGTGGGGTCCACACGTCAGTGACACAGGGGCTAATCCCGTGTTGACCCGGGCTGGTTAGCTTTGACTAAGCCCTGGGGCCCACTTGTCAGCGTCAGTAGGTGGTGGTTTAGTGGCTAATTAACTAGGCCATGTCAGCTCGCCGGAGTTCTGGCCGGCGGCGACCATCAGTGCGGCGGCGATAGTGGTTTTGGTCGTTTCGGCCACCAAATGAACCGCGGAGGCCACCGGAGTGAAGCTGAGGACGACCCGCGGCTCTTGGCGGAGTCCGTTGGGGTCGGGGTGGCCGGAGTCGACGGCGGCGAGCTCGGCTGCGGCGGCCG
>NW_021294588.1:0-1235 GCF_002162155.2 Triticum dicoccoides | reverse complement strand
GCTCTACACTACTTTAAAATCTATAAGGCAGAAGTTGAAAATCAACTTGAAAAGAAAATTAAACGAGTCCGGTCAGATCGTGGTGGAGAGTACTTCTCGAGTGAGTTTGATTCCTTCTGTGCGGAACACGGCATTATTCATGAGAGGACGCCTCCCTATTCACCCCAGTCAAACGGGGTTGCCGAGCGGAAAAACCGTACTCTAACTGATTTGGTTAATGCCATGTTAGATACATCGGGTTTATCCAAGGCATGGTGGGGGGAGGCTATATTGACGGCATGTCATGTCCTGAATAAAGTTCCGACAAAGGATAGTGAGATCACTCCCTATGAGAAATGGGCAAAGAGAAGGACGACACTCTCGTACTTGCGCACTTGGGGCTGTTTGGCGAAAGTCAACGTGCCGATCCCCAAAAAGCGTAAGCTTGGACATAAGAGCGTGGACTGCATTAATTTGGGCTACGCTAAGAACAGCGTTGGCTATAGATTTCTAGTAGTGAAATCTGAGGTACCTGACCAGAAGATCGGTACAATTATGGAGTCTAAGGATGCTACATTCTTTGAGGATATTTTTCCTATGAGAGATATGCAAAGCACTTCTAGACAGGAATCTGAGGAGACTCCTGAACCTGCCATCCCTATGGAGTATTATGAACAAACACATGATGAAAATCCGGAGGAGGATGACGAGGAAACCCTTGGTAGGGGCAAGAGACAAAGGACTGCAAAGACCTTTGGTGATGATTTCTTCGTGTACCTCGTGGATGATACTCCCACTTCTATTTCAGAAGCATATGCCTCTCCAGAAGCTGACTACTGGAAGGATGCGGTCCGTAGCGAGATGGATTCCATCATGGCTAACGGGACATGGGAGATCACTGACCGTCCCTATGGTTGCAAACCACTGGGATGTAAGTGGGTGTTCAAAAAGAAGCTTAGGCCCGATGGTACGATTGAAAAGTACAAGGCTAGGCTTGTGGCCAAGGGCTATGACCAGCAAGAAGAGGAAGATTTCTTTGATACTTATTCACCTGTGGCTAGACTGACCACCATTCGAGTATTACTCTCGTTGGCGGCCTCACATGGTCTTCTCGTCCATCAGATGGATGTTAAGACGGCTTTTCTAAATGGAGAGCTAAAGGAGGAAATCTACATGCAACAGCCTGATGGCTTTGTGATAGATGGTCAGGAAAGAAAGGTGTGTAGGTTGATAAAATCTTTATATGGCCTGAAACA
>NW_021294587.1:0-1304 GCF_002162155.2 Triticum dicoccoides | reverse complement strand
CCTTCCTCTTTGCCTCCTGCTGTCACTAACATTTTGCAGGAGTTCGCTAACGTCTTTCCACAAGACGTGCCACCGGGATTACCGCCTATTCGAGGGATTGAGCATCAGATTGACTTAATTCCCGGTGCTTCACTGCCAAACCGTGCACCATACCGTACCAATCCAGAGGAGACGAAGGAGATTATGCGTCAAGTACAAGAGCTTCTCGACAAAGGTTATATACGCGAATCCCTTAGTCCTTGTGATGTTCCTATTATTCTAGTGCCGAAAAAGGATGGTACATCACGTATGTGTGTTGATTGTAGAGGCATTAATAATATTACTATTCATTATCGTCATCCTATTCCTAGGCTAGATGATATGCTTGATGAATTGAGTGGCTCTACAATATTCTCCAAAGTTGATTTGCGTAGTGGATACCATCAAATTCGTATGAAATTGGGGGATGAATGGAAAACAACATTTAAAACTAAGTTTGGATTATATGAGTGGTTAGTCATGCCTTTTGGGTTAACTAATGCGCCTAGTACTTTCATGAGACTAATGAACGAAGTTTTACGTGCTTTCATTGGACGATTTGTGGTAGTCTATTTTGATGACATACTGATTTATAGCAGATCTTTGGAAGAACATTTGGAACATTTACGTGCTGTTTTTATTGCTCTACGTGATGCACGTTTGTTTGGTAACCTTGGTAAGTGCACCTTTTGCACCGACCGAGTATCTTTTCTTGGCTATGTTGTTACTCCACGGGGAATTGAAGTTGATAAAGCCAAGATTGAAGCTATTGAGAGTTGGCCGCAACCCAAAACGGTCACACAAGTGAGGAGTTTTCTTGGCCTCGCTGGATTCTATAGGCGTTTTGTGAGAGATTTCAGCACCATTGCTGCACCTCTCAATGAGCTTACAAAGAAAGATGTGCCTTTTATTTGGGGTACCGCACAGGAAGAAGCCTTCTCGGTATTGAAAGATAAGTTGACACATGCTCCTTTACTCCAACTTCCTGATTTTAATAAGACTTTTGAGCTTGAATGTGATGCTAGTGGAATTGGATTAGGTGGTGTGTTATTACAAGATGGCAAACCTGTTGCATACTTTTCTGAAAAATTGAGTGGGCCTAGTCTGAATTATTCTACTTATGATAAAGAATTATATGCTCTTGTTCGGACTTTAGAAACATGGCAACATTATTTATGGCCCAAAGAATTTGTTATACATTCTGATCATGAATCTTTGAAACATATTAAAAGTCAAGCTAAACTGAATCGTAGACATGCTAAATGGGTTGAATTCATTGAGACTTT
>NW_021294586.1:0-1397 GCF_002162155.2 Triticum dicoccoides | reverse complement strand
GGGTTCGACAACCATGGAAATTGCTTTGGGACTCCAAAACGGTGAGTAATAGTCCGTGAAAGAGCCCTGAATCGGTAAAACCTAGGGTTATTGATCAACGATACATAAACGCACCCCGGGGTTCGTCAATCATGGAAATCGCTCAGGGACCCGAAATCAGTGAGTAATAGTCCATGAAACGGGCCAAACTCGGCCGAAGCTGCAAATGTTGATGACAGACACATAAACACACCGTTGTTCGTCGATCGTGGAAATCACTACGTGACCCCAAAACTGAGTAATAGTCCAAGAGACGGGCCAGAATCGGCCAAAACCGTGATTGTTGATGACCGACACGTAAGCGCGCCTTGTGCTTCGACAACCATGGAAATCGCTTTGGGACCCCAGAAAGGTGAGTAATAGTCCATGAAACGGGCCAGAATCGACAAAAACCACGAGTGTTGATGACCGACACGTAAATGCACCACGGGGTTTGTTAATCGTGGAAATCACTGCGGGACCCCAAAACAGTCAGTATTAGTCCACGAAACGGGCCTGAATTGGCCAAAACAATGAGTGTTGATGACCGACACGTATGTGCACCTTAGGGTTCAACAACTGTGGAAATCGCCTCGTGACCGCAAAACGGTGAGTAATAGTCCATGAAATGGGCCAGAATCGTCAAAAACCACGAGTGTTGATGTCTGACACGTAAACGCACCCCGGGGTTCGTTAATCGCGGAAATCACTCTGGGACCCCAAAAAAGTGAGTAATAGTCCACAAAACGGGCCAGAATCAGCCAAAATTGCGACTGTTGATGACCGACATGTAAGCGCACCTTCGGGTTCATAAACTATGGAAATCGCTTTGGGATCCCTAAACGGTGAGTAATAGTCCACGAAACGGGTCAGAATTGGCCAAAGCTGTGAGTGTTGATGACGGGCACGTAAACGCACCCCAGGGATCGTCAATCATGGAAATCGCTCTGGAACCCCAAAACGGTGAGTAACAGTGCACAAAACATACCAGAATCGGCCAAAATTGTGAGTTTTGATGACCGACACGTAAACGCACCCCGGTGTTCGTCAATCGTGGAAATCACTTCGGGATCCCGAAACTGATAATAGTCCAAGAAACGAGCAAGAATCGGCCCAATCCGCGAGTCTTGACGACCAACACGTAAGCACATCTTGGGGTTCGACAACCATGGAAATTGCTTTGGGACTCCAAAACGGTGAGTAATAGTCCGTGAAAGAGCCCTGAATCGGTAAAACCTAGGGTTATTGATCAACGATACATAAACGCACCCCGGGGTTCGTCAATCATGGAAATCGCTCAGGGACCCGAAATCAGTGAGTAATAGTCCATGAAACGGGCCAAACTCGGCCGAAGCTGCAAATGTTGATGACAGACACAT
>NW_021294585.1:0-1940 GCF_002162155.2 Triticum dicoccoides | reverse complement strand
GAGTGTTGGACGCCACTGCTTGCACTTCTTGTTGTTGTTGTCGTCTGCTGCGCCTGTCGTCGGCCACGCTGGTGAACACGACATAGGCTCCGAGTTCCTCTGGGTACTCGTCTTGTATGGCACCGACTGGTCGGGCCGCCGGCTGCTGGGGCTGAGGAGGCGGCGGTCCGGCAGGCGGAGGAGGCAGGAGTCCATCTCCCTTGGCGATTCTGGTGAGCTAGTGACACTTCTGAGTGGTGTGGTTGGATGGCTTCGCACCACTATCGAACTTGTAGGGTGCATCTAAGGTTTTCTCGTAAGAGAAAGCAGGCAACCAATTGGACTTGCCGCCCTTCTGCCGCTTGGGGGGCGGCTGCCCTTCTGGCTGCTGATCCTCGACCATTGCTACCTGCCAGCTGGTGGAAGCCGGCTGGGTGGCCTTCCGCTTGTTATCACCTGGTTGCTGTCGCCGACTGGTGTCACCAGCCGGAGTCCGAGGGGCCTGAGGTGCCACCTTGCCGGACGCATCAACCAGAATTTCTGCCTTCATGGAGGAGTCGGCCGTGACGTGCTTGTCGGCGATGACCAGCAGCTCATCGAGGGTCTCGGGCTCGTCATAGAGGAATCGATGCTTGAGGAGGGTGCCCTCTCAGCACCCGGCGGTGAAGTACTCGATCGCCTACACATTGTGCACGCCTTTGCAGGAATTGCGCAGCTCGGTCCAGCACGTGAGGTAGTCGCGAGTTGACTCTGTGGGCCCTTGGATGCACAAGGAGAGTGGTCGGGGCTTGGGAGCCCACTTGTAGGTGCTGGTGAAGTTGCGGATGAAGACCTTAGTGAAATCAACCCAGCTGTTGATGTTGCGGGGCTTCAGGCTATTGAGCCATGCCCGGCAGTGCCTTGAAGCATGAGCAGGACGTATTTCACAGCAACGCGCTTGTTGCCGTTTGCTATACTGACGGCCGTGGAGTAGTCGACCAGCCAGTCCTCCGGCTTCACGGAGCCGGTGTACTTGGGCGTGTCTCGCGGGAGGGTGAACCCCTTGGGGAAGGGCTCATCTCGGATTCGGGGGCCGAAACAGGGCAGGCCCAGCACATCTTCTTCTTCAAGTGCCAGGGATCAATTGAGGCGATCGATCAGATGGCGAGCATCATTCTCTCCGACTCCCTCTCGACGTCCATGGTGGTCGCCGAGTGTCGGATGCGAGATAGGAGGCGGAGTGGGGTACCTCGCTCCACGAGGCGGGGGAGGCGGTAGGTCGCCTCGCCGCTCTACTGCACGAGGGCGGCCGTCCTCGTCCCGCTCGATGGAGAGGCGCGTCCGACTGCGGCTGGCAGCCGGCTCGTTCCCGTTTCCTCCACGGGCGCCACCAGTTGGCGTCCGAGAGGTCGCCCCATGATCTTGGCATGGGGGCGGCTCGTTGTTTCGCCGAGGTGGGACTTCAGCGCGGCAGGCGGCCTCGTGTTGTGCGGCAGCCGCATCTAGGAGCTGATGGACTCGCTCCGTCATGTGGCGGCGCTCGTCGCCATCGTATTTGTCCATCTCATCCGTTACCGCTTGGGCGGCCCGGATATTCTCTGCAGGCGTGGCGTAGATGGGGCGCTCTGCCCTGAACATGCTGGCGATGGTCGTGCCACGTTGCCGAATTGTGCCGAGGCGACTAGGCCCCCCAAGAGCTAGTGTGCCGCCTACAGCCCGGTCCATATCGCGCCGGTAGGCGTCCGAAAGCCGACGCATGCTGGCCAGGCGGCCAACATTTTCGAGAAGCTGGAGGCGGCGTGCCTCCAGCGCCTCAGTGTCCGCACCCTCGGGAATGGGCGCCGTGAGGTCGCGCAGAGCAGCGTCGAGGGGATCTTGAGCATGCCCGTCCGAGTGCTCCTCACTGTTGATGATGAGTACCTCCGTGACGGTGCTCCCGCCACTATACTCGCGAGGAGGCGGCTCGTCGTAGACCACCACGT
>NW_021294584.1:0-1266 GCF_002162155.2 Triticum dicoccoides | reverse complement strand
TAAGCACACCTTGGGGTTCGACAAACATGGAAATCGCTATGGAACCCCAAAACAGTGAGTAATAGTCCACGAAATATGTCAGAATGGACATAAACTGCGGCGTTGATGACAGACACCTAAACGGACCCTGGGTTCATCTATCGTGGAAATCACTTCGGGACTCCAAAACTGAGTAATAGTCCAAGAAACGGGCCAGAATCAGCCCAAACTGCGAGTCTTGATGACCAACACGTAAGCACACCTTGGGGTTCGACAACCATGGAAATCGCTCGGGGACCCCAAAACAATGAGTAATAGTCCATCAAAGAGCCCAGAATCAGACAAATTTACGATTATTGATGAACGATACATAAACGCACCTTGGGGTTCGTCAATCATGGAAATCGCTTAGGGACCCCAAATCAGTGAGTAATAGTCCATGAAACGGGCCATAATCGGACAAAACTGCGAGTGTTGATGACCCACACGTAATCTCACCTTGGGGTTCAACAACTATGGAAATCGCTTCTGGACCCCAAAACGGTGAGTGTTGACGACAGACACGTAAACGCACCCCGGGGACCATCAATCATGGAAATCGCTCTGGGCCCCAAAATACTGAGTAATAGGCCAAGAAATGGGCCAGAATCGGCCAAAACTGTGAGTGTTGATGACTGACACGTAATCGCACCTTGGTGTTCAACAACTATCGAAATCGCTTTGGGACCCCAAAACGGTGAGTAATAGTCCACGAAACTGGTCAGAATTGGCCAAAACTTTGAGTGTTGACGACGGACACGTAAAAGCATCAGGATCATCAATCGTGGAAATCGCTCTGAGACCCCAAAACACTGAGTAATAGTCCAAGAAACGGGCCAGAATCGGCCAAAACTATGAGTGTTGATGACCGAGGCGTAATCGCACCTTGGGGTTCAACAACTATGCAAATCGCTTTGGGACCCCAAAACGGTGAGTCATACTCCACGAAACAAGTCAGAATTGGCCAAAACTTTGAGTGTTGATGACAAACACGTAAATGCACCCTAGGATCGTCAATCGTGGAAATCGCTCTGGGCCCCAAAACGCTGAGTAATAGTGCATGACACAGTCCAAAATCGACCAAAGATGGGAGTGTTCATGACAGACACGTAAACACACCCAAGGAATCGTCAACCGTGGAAATCACTATGTGACTCCAAAAATGAGTAGTAGTCCAAGAAACGGGCCAAATCGGGTGAAATTGCGCGTCTTGGCGACCAACACGTAAGCACACCTTGGGGTTCGACA
>NW_021294583.1:0-1228 GCF_002162155.2 Triticum dicoccoides | reverse complement strand
GGGGCTGGTGCCCTTGGCCCATGTAGGCCAAGGCGCACGCCCTACAGCCCATGTGGCCCCCCGGGGCAGGTGGCCCCACCCGGTGGGCCCCCGGGACCCTTCCGGTGGTCCCGGTACAATACCGATGACCCCGAAACTTGTCCCGATGGCCGAAACAGGACTTCCTATATATAAATCTTTACCTCCGGACCATTCCGGAACTCCTCGTGACGTCCGGGATCTCATCCGGGACTCCGAACAACATTCGGTAACCACATACAAACTTCCTTTATAACCCTAGCGTCATCGAACCTTAAGTGTGTAGACCCTACGGGTTCGGGAGACATGTAGTCATGACCGAGATGTTCTCCGGTCAATAACCAACAGAGGGATCTGGATACCCATGTTGGCTCCCACATGTTCCACGATGATCTCATCGGATGAACCACGATGTCAAGGACTCAATCGATCCCGTATACAATTCCCTTTGTCTAGCGGTATGGTACTTGCCCGAGATTCGATCGTCGGTATACCGATACCTTGTTCAATTTCGTTACCGGCAAGTCTCTTTACTCGTTCCGTAACACATCATCCCGTGATCAACCCCTTGGTCACATTGTGCACATTATGATGATGTCCTACCGAGTGGGCCCAGAGATACCTCTCCGTTTACACGGAGTGACAAAATCCCAATCTCGATTCGTGCCAACCCAACAGACACTTTCAGAGATACCCGTAGTGTACCTTTATAGCCACCCAGTTACGTTGTGACGTTTGGCACACCCAAAGCACTCCTGCGGTATCCGGGAGTTGCACAATCTCATGGTCTAAGGAAATGATACTTGACATTAGAAAAGCTTTAGCATACGAACTACATGATCTTGTGCTAGGCTTAGGATTGGGTCTTGTCCATCACATCATTCTCCTAATGATGTGATCCCGTTATCAACGACATCCAATGTCCATGGTCAGGAAACCGTAACCATCTATTGATTAACGAGCTAGTCAACTAGAGGCTTACTAGGGACATGGTGTTGTCTATGTATCCACACATGTATCTGAGTTTCCTATCAATACAATTCTAGCATGGATAATAAACGATTATCATGAACAAGGAAATATAATAATAATCAATTTATTATTGCCTCTAGGGCATATTTCCAACAGTCTCCCACTTGCACTAGAGTCAATAATCTAGTTCACATCGATATGTGATTAACACTCAAGGTCACATCCCCATGTGACTAAC
>NW_021294582.1:25415-26337 GCF_002162155.2 Triticum dicoccoides | reverse complement strand
CCAACATCGAAAGCATCATAGAAGATGCGAGTGAACTCCGTTTTCGATGAACTCGAGCTTGTCACCAAAATGACCATAAGCTCCAAAATTCACAAAGAGAAGAACCAAACAAGAACCAATGATATAGTAAGAAGAGGCAGGGGAGGTATGCCAACAAATAGAGGAGTGAAACCTCCAACTGAGAAGAACCGGCATAACCTCCAACATCGAAAACATAGTAGAAGATGCGAGTGAACTCCGTTTTCGATGAACTCGAGCTTGTCACCAAGATGACCATAAGCTCCAAAACTCACAAAGAGAAGGACCAAACAAGAATCGATTATATAGTAAGAAGAGGCATGGGAGGTACGCCAACAAATAGAGGAGTGAAAACTCCAACCGAGAAGAACCGACATAAGCTCCAACATCGAAAACATCATAGAAGATGCGAGTGAACTCCGTTTTCGATGAACTCGAGCTTGTCACCAAGATGACCATAAGCTCCAAAACTCACAAAGAGAAGAACCAAACAAGAACCAATAATATAGTAAGAAGAGGCAGTTGAGGTATGCCAAGAAATAGAGGAGTGAAACCTCCAACTGAGAAGAACCGACATAACCTCCAACATCGAAAACATCATAGAAGATGCGAGTGAACTCCGTTTTGGATGAACTGGAGCTTGTCACCAAGATGACCATAAGCTCCAAAACTCGCAAAGAGAAGAACCAAACAATAACCAATAATATAGTAAGAAGAGGCAGGGGAGGTATGCCAACAAATAGAGGAGTGAAACCTCCAACTGAGAAGAACCGTCATAACCTCCAACATCGAAAACATCATAGAAGATGCGAGTGTACTCCATTTTTGATGAACTCGAGCTTGTCACCAAGATGACCATAAGCTCCAAAACTCAAAAAGAGAAGAACCAAACAAGAACCGATAA
>NW_021294582.1:20117-21766 GCF_002162155.2 Triticum dicoccoides | reverse complement strand
GGCATAAGCTCCAACATCGAAAACATCATAGAAGATGCGAGTGAACTTCGTTTTCGATGAACTCGAGCTTGTCACCAAGATGACCATAAGCTCCAAAACTCACAAAGAGAAGAACCAAACAAGAACCAATAATATAGTAAGAAGAGGCAGGGGAGGTATGCCAAGAAATAGAGGAGTGAAACCTCCAACTGAGAAGAACCGACATAACCTCCAACATCAAAAACATCATAGAAGATGCGAGTGAACTCCGTTTTCGATCAACTCGAGCTTGTCACCAAGATCACCGTAAGCTCCAAAACTCACAAAGAGAAGAACCTAACAAGAACCAATAATATAGTAAGAAGAGGCAGGGGAAGTATGTCAACAAATAGAGGAGTGAAACCTCCAACTAAGAAGAACCGTTATAACCTCCAACATCGAAAACATCATAGAAGATGCGAGTGAACTCCGTTTTCGATGAACTCGAGCTTGTCACCAAGATGACCATAAGCTCCAAAACTCACAAAGAGAAGGACCAAACAAGAACCGATAATATAGTAAGAAGAGGCAGGGGAGGTATGCCAACAAATAGAGGAGTGAAAACTCCAACCGAGAAGAACCGGCATAAGCTCCAACATCGAAAACATCATAGAAGATGCGAGTGAACTCCGTTTTCGAGGAACTCGAGCTTGTCACCAAGATGACCATAAGCTCCAAAACTCGCAAAGAGAAGAACCAAACAAGAACCAATAATATAGTAAGAAGAGGTAGGGGAGGTATGCCAAGAAATGGAGGAGTGAAACCTCCAACTGAGAAGAACCGGCATAACCTCCAACATCGAAAACATCATAGAAGATGCGAGTGAACTCCGTTTTTGATGAACTCGAGCTTGTCACCAAGGTGACCATAAGCTCCAAAACTCACAAAGAGAAGAACCAAACAAGAACCAATAATATAGTAAGAAGAGGCAGGGGAGATATGCCAAGAAATAGAGGAGTGAAACCTCCAACTGAGAAGAACCGACATAACCTCCAACATCAAAAACATCATAGAAGATGCGAGTGAACTCCGTTTTCAATCAACTCGAGCTTGTCACCAAGATGACCATAAGCTCCAAAACTCACAAAGAGAAGAACCAAACAAGAACCAATAATATAGTAAGAAGAGGCAGGGGAAGTATGTCAACAAATAGAGGAGTGAAACCTCCAATTGAGAAGAACAAACATAACCTCCAAGATCAAAAACATCATAGAAGATGCGAGTGAAATCCGTTTTCGATGAACTCGAGCTTGTCACCGAGATGACCATAAGCTCCGAAACTCACAAAGAGAAGGACCAAACAAGAACCGATAATATAGTAAGAAGAGGCAGGGGAGGTATGCCAACAAATAGAGGAGTGAAAACTCCAACCGAGAAGAACCGGCATAAGCTCCAACATCGAAAACATCATAGAAGATGCGAGTGAACTCCGTTTTCGAGGAACTCGAGCTTGTCACCAAGATGACCATAAGCTCCAAAACTCACAAAGAGAAGAACCAAACAAGAACCAATAATATAGTAAGAAGAGGTAGGGGAGGTATGCCAAGAAATAGAGGAGTGAAACCTCCAACTGAGAAGAACCGGCATAACCTCCAACATCGAAAACATCATAGAAGATGCGAGTGAACTCC
>NW_021294582.1:19283-20083 GCF_002162155.2 Triticum dicoccoides | reverse complement strand
CAACAAATAGAGGAGTGAAACCTCCAACTGAGAAGAACCGTCATAACCTCCAACATCGAAAACATCATAGAAGATGCGAGTGTACTCCGTTTTTGATGAACTCGAGCTTGTCACCATGATGACCATAAGCTCCAAAACTCACAAAGAGAAGAACCAAACAAGAACCGATAATATAGTAAGAAGAGACAGGGGAGGTATGCCAACAAATAGAGGAGTAAAACCTCCAACTGAGAAGAACCGGCATAACCTCCAACATCGAAAACATCATAGAAGACGCGAGTGAACTCCGTTTTCGATGAACTCGAGCTTGTCACCAAGGTGATCATAAGCTCCAAAACTCATAAAGAGAAGAACCAAACAAGAACCTATAATATAGTAAGAAGAGGCAGGGGAAGTATGCCAACAAATAGAGGAGTGAAACCTTCAACTGAGAAGAACCGGGATAACCTCCAACATTGAAAACATCATAGAAGATGCGAGTGAACTCCATTTTCGATGAACTCGAGCTTGTCACGAAGATGACCATAAGCTCCAAAACTCACAAAGAGAAGAACCAAACAAGAACCAGTAATATAGTAAGAAGAGGCAGGGGAGGTATGCCAACAAATAGAGGAGTGAAACCTCCAACTGAGAAGAACCGGCATAACCTCCAACATCGAAAACATCATAGAAGATGTGAGTGAACCCCGTTTTCGATGAACTCGAGCTTTTCACCAAGATGACCATAAGCTCCAAAATTCACAAAGAGAAGAACCAAACAAGAACCAATAATATAGTAAGAAGAGGCAGGGGAGGTATGC
>NW_021294582.1:18268-19198 GCF_002162155.2 Triticum dicoccoides | reverse complement strand
GAAACCTCCAACTGAGAAAAACCGGCATAACCTCCAACATCGAAAACATCATAGAAGATGCGAGTGAACTCCGTTTTGGATGAACTCGAGCTTGTCACCAAGATGACCATAAGCTCCAAAACTCACAAAGAGAGGAACCAAACAAGAACCGATAATATAGTAAGAAGAGGCAGGGGAGGTATGCCAACAAATAGAGGAGTGAAACCTCCAACTGAGAAGAACCGTCATAACCTCCAACATCGAAAACATCATAGAAGATGCGAGTGTACTCCGTTTTTGATGAACTCGAGCTTGTCACCATGATGACCATAAGCTCCAAAACTCACAAAGAGAAGGACTAAACAAGAACCGATAATATAGTAAGAAGAGACAGGGGAGGTATGCCAACAAATAGAGGAGTAAAACCTCCAACTGAGAAGAACCGGCATAACCTCCAACATCGAAAACATCATAGAAGATGGGAGTGAACTCTATTTTCGATGAACTCGAGCTTGTAACTAAGATGACCCTAAGCTCCAAAACTCACAAAGAGAAGAACCAAACAAGAACCTATAATATAGTAAGAAGAGGCTGGGGAGGTATGCCAACAAATAGAGGAGTGAAACCTTCAACTGAGAAGAACCGGCATAACCTCCAACATCGAAAACATCATAGAAGATGCGAGTGAACTCCATTTTTGATGAACTCGAGCTTGTCACGAAGATGACCATAAGCTCCAAAACTCACAAAGAGAAGAACCAAACAAGAACCAATAATATAGTAAGAAGAGGCAGGGGAGGTATGCCAACAAATAGACGAGTGAAACCTCCAACTAAGAAGAACCGGCATAACCTCCAACATCGAAAACATCATAGAAGATGCAGGTGAACTCCGTTTTCGATGAACTCGAGCTTGTCACCAAAATGACCATAAGCTCCAAAATTCACAAAG
>NW_021294582.1:16861-17466 GCF_002162155.2 Triticum dicoccoides | reverse complement strand
GCATAACCTCCAACATCGAAAACATCATAGAAGATGCGAGTGAACTCCGTTTTCGATGAACTCTAGCTTGTCACCAAGATGACCATAAGCTCCAAAACTCACAAAGAGAAGAACCAAACAAGAACCAATGATATAGTAAGAACAGGCAAGGGAGGTATGCCAACAAATAGAGGAGTGAAACCTCCAACTAAGAAGAACCGACATAACCTCCGACATCGAAAACATCATAGAAGATGCGAGTGAACTCCGTTTTCGATGAACTCGAGCTTGTCACCAAAATGACCATAAGCTCCAAAACTCACAAAGAGAAGAACCAAACAAGAACCGATAATATAGTAAGAAGAGGCAGGGGAGGTACGCCAACAAATAGAGGAGTGAAACCTCCAACTGAGAAGAACCGGCATAACCTCCATAATCAAAAACATCATAGAAGATGCGAGTGAACTCCGTTTTCGATGAACTCGAGCTTGTCACCAAGATGACCATAAGCTCTAAAACTCACAAAGAGAAGGACCAAACAAGAACCGATAATATAGTAAGAAGAGGCAGGGGAGGTATGCCAACAAATAGAGGAGTGAAAACTCCAACCGAGAAGAACCGGCATG
>NW_021294582.1:16024-16801 GCF_002162155.2 Triticum dicoccoides | reverse complement strand
ACTCCGTTTTCGATGAACTCGAGCTTGTCACCAAAATGACCATAAGCTCCAAAACTCACAAAGAGAAGAACCAAACAAGAACCGATAATATAGTAAGAAGAGGCAGGGGAGGTACGCCAACAAATAGAGGAGTGAAACCTCCAACTGAGAAGAACCGGCATAACCTCCAACATCAAAAACATCATAGAAGATGCGAGTGAACTCCGTTTTCGATGAACTCAAGCTTGTCACCAAGATGACCATAAGCTCTAAAACTCACAAAGAGAAGGACCAAACAAGAACCGATAATATAGTAAGAAGAGGCAGGGGAGGTATGCCAACAAATAGAGGAGTGAAAACTCCAACCGAGAAGAACCGGCATGAGCTCCAACATTGAAAACATCATAGAAGATGCGAGTGAACTCCGTTTTCGAGGAACTCGAGCTTGTCACCAAGATTGCCATAAGCTCCAAAACTCACAAAGAGAAGAACCAAACAAGAACCAATAATATAGTAAGAAGAGGCTGGGGAGGTATGCCAAGAAATACAGGAGTGAAACCTCCAACTGAGAAGAACCGACATAACCTCCAACATCAAAAACATCATAGAAGATGCGAGTGAACTCCGTTTTCGATCAACTCGAGCTTGTCACCAAGATGACCATAAGCTCCAAAACTCACAAAGAGAAGAACCAAACAAGAACCAATAATATAGTAAGAAGAGGCAAGGGAGGTATGCCAACAAATAGAGGAGTGAAACCTCCAACTGAGAAGAACCGGCATAACCTCCAACATCGAA
>NW_021294582.1:13790-14695 GCF_002162155.2 Triticum dicoccoides | reverse complement strand
CCTCCAACTGAGAAAAATCGGCATAACCTCCAACATCGAAAACATGATAGAAGATGCGAGTGAACTCCGTTGTCGATGAACTCGAGCTTGTCACCAAGATGACCATAAGCTCCAAAACTCACAAAGAGAAGTACCAAACAAGAACCGATAATATAGTAAGAAGAGGCAGGGGAGGTATGCCAACAAATAGATGAGTGAAACCTCCAACCGAGAAGAACCGGCATGAGCTCCAACATCGAAAACATCATAGAAGATGCGAGTGAACTCCGTTTTCGAGGAACTCGAGCCTGTCACCAAGATTGCCATAAGCTCCAAAACTCACAAAGAGAAGAACCAAACAAGAACCAATAATATAGTAAGAAGAGGCTGGGGAGGTATGCCAAGAAATACAGGAGTGAAACCTCCAACTGAGAAGAACCGACATAACCTCCAACATCAAAAACATCATAGAAGATGCGAGTGAACTCCGTTTTCGATCAACTCGAGCTTGTCACCAAGATGACCATAAGCTCCAAAACTCACAAAGAGAAGAACCAAACAAGAACCAATAATATAGTAAGAAGAGGCAAGGGAGGTATGCCAACAAATAGAGGAGTGAAACCTCCAACTGAGAAGAACCGGCATAACCTCCAACATCGAACCATCATAGAAGATGCGAGTGAACTCCGTTTTCGATGAACTCGAGCTTGTCACCAAGGTGACCATAGGCTCCAAAACTCACAAAGAGAAGAACCAAACAAGAACCAATAATATAGTAAGAAGAGGCAGGGGAGGTATGCCAACAAATAGAGGAGTGAAACCTCCAACTGAGAAGAACCGGCATAACCTCCAACATAGAAAACATCATAGAAGATGCGAGTGAACTCCGTTTTCGATGAACTCGAGGTTGTCACCAAGATGACCAT
>NW_021294582.1:12524-13434 GCF_002162155.2 Triticum dicoccoides | reverse complement strand
ACTCCGTTTTCGATGAACTCGAGCTTGTCATCAAGATGACCATAAGCTCCAAAACTCACAAAGAGAAGAACCAAACAAGAACCAATAATATAGTAAGAAGAGGCAGGGGAGGTATGCCAACAAATAGAGGAGTGAAACCTCCAACTGAGAAAAATCGGCATAACCTCCAACATCGAAAACATGATAGAAGATGCGAGTGAACTCCGTTGTCGATGAACTCGAGCTTGTCACCAAGATAACCATAAGCTCCAAAACTCACAAAGAGAAGTACCAAACAAGAACCGATAATATAGTAAGAAGAGGCAGGGGAGGTATGCCAACAAATAGATGAGTGAAACCTCCAACCGAGAAGAACCGGCATGAGCTCCAACATCGAAAACATCATAGAAGATGCGAGTGAACTCCATTTTCGAGGAACTCGAGCTTGTCACCAAGATTGCCATAAGCTCCAAAACTCACAAAGAGAAGAACCAAACAAGAACCAATAATATAGTAAGAAGAGGCTGGGGAGGTATGCCAAGAAATACAGGAGTGAAACCTCCAACTGAGAAGAACCGACATAACCTCCAACATCAAAAACATCATAGAAGATGCGAGTGAACTCCGTTTTCGATCAACTCGAGCTTGTCACCAAGATGACCATAAGCTCCAAAACTCACAAAGAGAAGAACCAAACAAGAACCAATAATATAGTAAGAAGAGGCAAGGGAGGTATGCCAACAAATAGAGGAGTGAAACCTCCAACTGAGAAGAACCGGCATAACCTCCAACATCGAAAACATCATAGAAGATGCGAGTGAACTCCGTTTTCGATGAACTCGAGCTTGTCACCAAGGTGACCATAAGCTCCAAAACTCACAAAGAGAAGAACCAAACAAGAACCAATAATATAGTAAGAAGAGGCAGGGGA
>NW_021294582.1:11582-12222 GCF_002162155.2 Triticum dicoccoides | reverse complement strand
CCTCCAACTGAGAAAAATCGGCATAACCTCCAACATCGAAAACATGATAGAAGATGCGAGTGAACTCCGTTGTCGATGAACTCGAGCTTGTCACCAAGATGACCATAAGCTCCAAAACTCACAAAGAGAAGTACCAAACAAGAACCGATAATATAGTAAGAAGAGGCAGGGGAGGTATGCCAACAAATAGATGAGTGAAACCTCCAACCGAGAAGAACCGGCATGAGCTCCAACATCGAAAACATCATAGAAGATGCGAGTGAACTCCGTTTTCGAGGAACTCGAGCCTGTCACCAAGATTGCCATAAGCTCCAAAACTCACAAAGAGAAGAACCAAACAAGAACCAATAATATAGTAAGAAGAGGCTGGGGAGGTATGCCAAGAAATACAGGAGTGAAACCTCCAACTGAGAAGAACCGACATAACCTCCAACATCAAAAACATCATAGAAGATGCGAGTGAACTCCGTTTTCGATCAACTCGAGCTTGTCACCAAGATGACCATAAGCTCCAAAACTCACAAAGAGAAGAACCAAACAAGAACCAATAATATAGTAAGAAGAGGCAAGGGAGGTATGCCAACAAATAGAGGAGTGAAACCTCCAACTGAGAAGAACCGGCATAACCTCCAACATCGAA
>NW_021294582.1:10926-11424 GCF_002162155.2 Triticum dicoccoides | reverse complement strand
CCAAACAAGAACCGATAATATAGTAAGAAGAGGCAGGGGAGGTACGCCAACAAATAGATGGGTGAAACCTCCAATTGAGAAGAACCGACATAACCTCCAACATCGAAAACATCATGGAAGATGCGAGTGAACTCCGTTTTCGATGAACTCGAGCTTGTCACCAAGATGACCATAAGCTCCAAAACTCACAAAGAGAAGAACCAAACAAGAACCCATAATAAAGGAAGAAGAGGCAGGGGAGGTATGCCAACAAATAGAGGAGTGAAACCTCCAACTGAGAAGAACCGGCATAACCTCCAACATCGAAAACATCATAGAAGATGCGAGTGAACTCCGTTTTCGATGAACTCTAGCTTGTCACCAAGATGACCATAAGCTCCAAAACTCACAAAGAGAAGAACCAAACAAGAACCAATGATATAGTAAGAACAGGCAAGGGAGGTATGCCAACAAATAGAGGAGTGAAACCTCCAACTAAGAAGAACCGACATAACCTCC
>NW_021294582.1:7068-8472 GCF_002162155.2 Triticum dicoccoides | reverse complement strand
TAAGAAGAGGTAGGGGGGGTATGCCAACAAATAGATGAGTGAAACCTCCAACTAAGAAGAACCGGCATAACCTCCAACATCGAAAACATCATAGAAGATGCGAGTGAACTCCGTTTTCGATGAACTCGAGCTTGTCACCAAGATGACCATAAGCTCCAAAACTAACAAAGAGAAGAAGCAAACAAGAACCGATAATATAGTTAGAAGAGGCAGGGGAGGTATGCCAACAAATACAGGAGTGAAACCTCCAACCGAGAAGAACCGGCATAACCTCCAACATCGAATACATCATAGAAGATGTGAGTGAACTCCGTTTCGATGAACTCGAGCTTGTCACCAAGATGACCATAAGCTCCAAAACTCACAAAGAGAAGAACCAAACAAGAACCAATAATATAGTAAGAAGAGGCAGGGGAGGTATGCCAAGAAATAGAGGAGTGAAACCTCCAACTGAGAAGAACCGGCATAACCTCCAACATCGAAAACATCATAGAAGATGCGAGTGAACACCGTTTTCGATGAACTTGAGCTTGTCACCAAGTCGACCATAAGCTCCAAAACTCACAAAGAGAAGAACCAAACAAGAACCAATAAGATAGTAAGAAGTGGCAGGGGAGGTATGCCAACAAATAGAGGAGTGAAACCTCCAACTGAGAAGAACCGGCATAACCTCCAACATCGAAAACATCATAGAAGATGCGAGTGAACTCCGTTTTTGATGAATTCGAGCTTGTCACCAAGATGACCATAAGCTCCAAAACTAACAAAGAGAAGAACCAAACAAGAACCGATAATATAGTAAGAAGAGGCAGGGGAGGTATGCCAACAAATAGAGGAGTGAAACCACCAACTGAAAAGAACCGGCATAATCTCCAAGATCGAAAACATCATAGAAGATGCGAGTGAACTCCGTTTTCGATGAACTCGAGTTTGTCACCAAGATGACCATAAGCTCCAAAACTCACAAAGAGAAGAACCAAACAAGAACCGATAATATAGTAAGAAGAGGCAGGGGAGGTATGCTAACAAATAGAGGAGTGAAACCTCCAACTGAGAAGAGCCGGCATAACCTCCAACATCGAAAACATCATAGAAGATGCGAGTGAACTCTGTTTTCGATGAACTCGAGCTTGTCACCAAGATGACCATAAGCTCCAAAACTCACAAAGAGAAGAACCAAACCAGAACCGATAATATAGTAAGAAGAGGTAGGGGAGGTATGCCAACAAATAGAGGAGTGAAACCTCCAACTGAGAAGAACTGGCATAAGCTCCAACATCGTAAACATCATAGCAGATGCGAGTGAACTCCGTTTTCGATGAACTCGAGCTTGTCACCAAGATAACCATAAGCTCCAAAACTCACAAAGAGAAGAACCGATAATATAGTAAGAACAGGCAGGGG
>NW_021294582.1:6304-6968 GCF_002162155.2 Triticum dicoccoides | reverse complement strand
TTCGATGAAATCGAGCTTGTCACCAAGATGACCATAAGCTCCAAAACTCACAAAGAGAAGAACCAAACCAGAACCGATAATATAGTAAGAAGAGGTAGGGGAGGTATGCCAACAAATAGAGGAGTGAAACCTCCAACTGAGAAGAACCGGCATAAGCTCCAACATCGTAAACATCATAGCAGATGCGAGTGAACTCCGTTTTCGATGAACTCGAGCTTGTCACCAAGGTGACCATAAGCTCCAAAACTCACAAAGAGAAGAACCGATAATATAGTAAGAACAGGCAGGGGAGGTATGCCAACAAATGGAGGAGTGAAACCTCCAACTGAGAAGAACCGACATAACCACCAATATCGAAAACATCATAGAAGATGCGACTGAACTCGGTTTACGATGAACTCGAGCTGGTCACCAAGATGACCATAAGCTCCAAAACTCACAGCGAGAAGAACCAAACACGAACCAATAATATAGTAAGGAGAGGCAGGGGAGGTACGCCAACAAATAGATGAGTGAAACCTCCAACTGAGAAAAACCGGCATAACCTCCAACATCGAAAACATTATAGAAGATGCGAGTGAACTCCGTTTTCGATGAACTCGAGCTTGTCACCAAGATGACCATAAGCTCCAAAACTCACAAAGAGAAGAACCAAACAAGAACC
>NW_021294582.1:2517-3094 GCF_002162155.2 Triticum dicoccoides | reverse complement strand
ACATCATAGAAGATGCGAGTGAACTCCGTTTTCGATGAACTCGAGCTTGTCACCAAGATGACCATAAGCTCCAAAACTCACAAAGAGAAGAACCAAACAAGAACCAATAATATAGTAAGAAGAGGCAGGGGAGGTATGCCAACAAATAGAGGAGTGAAACCTCCAACTGAGAAGAACCGGCATAACCTCCAACATCGAAAACATCATACAAGAAGCGAGTGAATTCCGTTTTCGATGAACTCGAGCTTGTCACCAAGATGACCATAAGTTTCAAAACTCACAAAGAGAAGAACCAAACAAGAACCGATAATATAGTAAGAAGAGATAGGGGACGTATGCCAACAAATAGAGGAGTGAAACCTCCAACTGAGAAGAACCGGCATAACCTCCAACATTGAAAACATCATAGAAGATGCGAGTGAACTCCGTTTTCGATGAACTCGAGCTTGTCACCAAGATGACCATAAGCTCCAAAACACACAAAGAGAAGAACCAAACAAGAACCAATAATATAGTAAGAAGAGGCAGGGGAGGTATGCCAACAAATAAAGTAGTGAAACCTTCAACTGAGAAGAAC
>NW_021294582.1:2212-2507 GCF_002162155.2 Triticum dicoccoides | reverse complement strand
CATAACCTCCAACATCGAAAACATCATAGAAGATGCGAGTGAACTTCGTTTTTGATGAACTCGAGCTTGTCACCAAGATGACCATAAGCTCCAAAACTCACAAAGAGAAGAACCAAACAAGAACCAATAATATAGTAAGAAGAGGTAGGTGAGGTATCCCAAGAAATAGAGGAGTGAAACCTCCAACTGAGAAGAACCGGCATAACCTCCAACATCGAAAACAACATAGAAGATGCGAGTGAACTCCGTTTTTGATGAACTCGAGCTTGTCACCAAGATGACCATAAGCTCCAAA
>NW_021294582.1:1667-2202 GCF_002162155.2 Triticum dicoccoides | reverse complement strand
AACTTCGTTTTTGATGAACTCGAGCTTGTCACCAAGATGACCATAAGCTCCAAAACTCACAAAGAGAAGAACCAAACAAGAACCAATAATATAGTAAGAAGAGGTAGGTGAGGTATCCCAAGAAATAGAGGAGTGAAACCTCCAACTGAGAAGAACCGACATAACCTCCAACATCGAAAACAACATAGAAGATGCGAGTGAACTCCGTTTTTGATGAACTCGAGCTTGTCACCAAGATGACCATAAGCTCCAAAACTCACAAAGAGAAGAACCAAACAAGAACCGATAATATAGTAAGAAGAGGTAGGGGAGGTACGCCAACAAATAGAGGAGTGAAACCTCCAACTGAGAAGAACGGGCATAACCTCCAACATCGAAAACATCATACAAGATCCGAGTGAACTCCGTTTTCGATGAACTCGAGCTTGTCACCAAGATGACCATAAGCTCCAAAACTCACAAAGAGAAGAACCAAACAAGAACCTATAATATAGTAAGAAGAGGCAGGGGAGGTATGCCAACAAATAAAGTAGTG
>NW_021294582.1:684-1377 GCF_002162155.2 Triticum dicoccoides | reverse complement strand
ATAACCTCCAACATTGAAAACATCATAGAAGATGCGAGTGAACTCCGTTTTCGATGAACTCGAGCTTGTCACCAAGATGACCATAAGCTCCAAAACACACAAAGAGAAGAACCAAACAAGAACCAATAATATAGTAAGAAGAGGCAGGGGAGGTATGCCAACAAATAAAGTAGTGAAACCTTCAACTGAGAAGAACCGGCATAACCTCCAACATCGAAAACATCATAGAAGATGCGAGTGAACTCCGTTTCGATGAACTCGAGCTTGTCACCAAGATGACCATAAGCTCCAAAACTCACAAAGAGCAGAACCAAACAAGAACCAATAATATAGTAAGAAGAGGTAGGGGAGGTATGCCAACAAATAGAGGAGTGAAACCTCCAATTGAGAAGAACCGGCATAACCTCCAACATCGAAAACATCATAGAAGATGCGAGTGAACTTCGTTTTTGATGAACTCGAGCTTGTCACCAAGATGACCATAAGCTCCAAAACTCACAAAGAGAAGAACCAAACAAGAACCAATAATATAGTAAGAAGAGGTAGGTGAGGTATCCCAAGAAATAGAGGAGTGAAACCTCCAACTGAGAAGAACCGGCATAACCTCCAACATCGAAAACAACATAGAAGATGCGAGTGAACTCCGTTTTTGATGAACTCGAGCTTGTCACCAAGATGACCATAAGCTCCAAA
>NW_021294582.1:0-674 GCF_002162155.2 Triticum dicoccoides | reverse complement strand
GGCATAACCTCCAACATTGAAAACATCATAGAAGATGCGAGTGAACTCCGTTTTCGATGAACTCGAGCTTGTCGCCAAGATGACCATAAGCTCCAAAACTCACAAAGAGAAGAACCAAACAAGGACCGATAATATAGTAAGAAGAGGAAGGGGAGGTATGCCAACAAATAGAGGAGTGAAACCTCCAACTGAGAAGAACCGGCATAACCTCCAACATCGAAAACATCATAGAAGATGCGAGTGAACTTCGTTTTCGATGAACTCGAGCTTGTCACCAAGATGACCATAAGCTCCAAAACTCACAAAGAGAAGAACCAAACAAGAACCGATAATATAGTAAGAAGAGGCAGGGGAGGTATGCCAACAAATAAAGTAGTGAAACCTTCAACTGAGAAGAACCGGCATAACCTCCAACATCGAAAACATCATAGAAGATGCGAGTGAACTCCGTTTCGATAAACTCGAGCTTGTCACCAAGATGACCATAATCTCCAAAACTCACAAAGAGAAGAACCAAACAAGAACCGATAATATAGTAAGAAGAGGCAGGGGAGGTACGCCAACAAATAGAGGAGTGAAACCTCCAACTGAGAAGAACCGACATAACCTCCAACATCGAAAACATCATAGAAGATGCGAGTGAACTCCGTTTTCGATGAACTCGAGCTTGTCAC
>NW_021294581.1:0-1056 GCF_002162155.2 Triticum dicoccoides | reverse complement strand
TCAGGTTGATAAGCTCGAACCCAAAGCAGATAAAATGCATCTTCATAGGACACCCAAAAACAGTTGGGTATACCTCCTAATTCAGATCCGAAAGCAATAGGGATTGTTTCTTGAATCGGGTCCTTTTTCGAGGAAAGGTTTCTCTCGAAAAGTTGAGTGGGAGGATGGTGGAGACTTGATGAGGTTATTGAACCGTCACTTCAACAAGTGTGTAGCAGGGCACAGGAAGTTGTTCCTGTGGCACGTACACCAACTGAAGTGGAAGCTTATGATAGTGATCATGAAACTTCGGATCGAGTCACTACCAAACCTCGTGGGATGACAAGGATGCGTACTACTTCAGAGTGGTACGTAATCCTGTCTTGGAAGTCATGTTGCTAGACAACAATGAACCTACGAGCTATGGAGAAGCGATGGTGGGCCCGGATTCCGATAAATGGCTCAAGGCCATAAAACCCGAGATAGGATCCATGTATGAAAACAAAGTGTAGACTTTGGAAGAACTACTTGATGGTCGTAAGGCTGTTAGGTACATATGGATTTTGAAAGGAAGACAGACAATGATGGTAAGTGTCACCATTGAGAAAGCTCGACTTGTCGTTAAGATGTTTTTCAACAAGTTCAAGGAGTTGACTACGATGAGACTTTCTCACTCGTAGCGATGCTAAGAGTCTGTTGGAATTATATTAGCAATTACTGCATTATTTATGAAATCTTGCAGATAGGATGTCAAAACATTGTTTCCTCGACGATTCTTGAGGAAAGGTTGTAAGTGATACAACCGGAAGGTTTTGTCTATCCTGAAATATGCTAATAAGTATGCAAAGCTCCAGCAATCCTTCTGAGGACTGGAGTGAGCATCTCGGAGTTGGAATGTATGCTTTGATGATGATCAAAGATTTTGGGTGTATACAAAGTTTATGAGAAACTTGTATTTCCAAAGAAGTGAGTGGGAGCACTATAGAATTTCTGATGAGTATATGTTGTTGACATATTAATGATCAGAAATGACGTAGAATTTCTGGAAAGCATATAGGGTTATTTGGAAAGTGTTTT
>NW_021294580.1:0-1013 GCF_002162155.2 Triticum dicoccoides | reverse complement strand
CCGTCGTGCTGCTGCTGGTGCCATCTCCCTCAACCTCTCCTCCCTTCCTTGCTGGATCAAGAAGGAGGAGACGTGGCTGTTCCGTACGTGTGTTGAACGCGGAGGTGCCGTCCGTTCGGCGCAGGTCATCGGTGATTTGGATCACGTCGAGTACGACTACATCATCACCTTGCAAGCTTCCGCACGCGATCTACAAGTGGTATGTAGATGCAAACTCTCTCCCTAGACTCGTTGCTTAGATGAACTCATAGATGGATCTTGGTGAAACCGTAGGAAAAATTTTAATTTTCTGCAACGTTCCCCAACAGTGGTATCAGAGCTAGGTCTATGCGTAGTTCTCTTTGCACGAGTAGAACACAACTTTGTTGTGGGCGTGGATTTTTTCATCTTACTTGCCTCTACTAGTCTTTTCTTGCTCAACGGTATTGTGGGATGAAGCGGCCCGGACCAACCTTACACGTACACTTACGTGAGACCGGTTCCACCGACTGACATGCACAAGTTGCATAAGGTGGCTGGCGGGTGTCTGTCTCTCCCACCTTAGTTGGAGCGGAATCGATGAACAGGGCCCTTATGAAGGGTAAATAGAAGTTTACAAAATCACGTTGTGGTGATTCGTAGGTAAGAAAACGTTCTTGCTAGAACCCAATTGCAGCCACGTAAAAGATGCAACAACAATTAGAGGACGTCTAACTTGTTTTTGCAGCGATTGATCATGTGATGTGATATGGCCAGAAGTTGTGATGAATGATGAATTGTGATGTATGAGATCATGTTCTTTGTAATAGGATTCACGACTTGCATGTCGATGAGTATGACAACCGGCAGGAGCCATAGGAGTTGTCATTATTTTTTGTATGACCTGCGTGTCATTGAATAACGTCATGTAAACTACTTTACTTTATTGCTAAACGTTAGTCATAGAAGTAGAAGTAGTCGTTGGCGTGACAACTTCATGAAGACACGATGATGGAGATCATGATGATGGAGATCATGGTGTCAAGCCGGTGACA
>NW_021294579.1:0-1261 GCF_002162155.2 Triticum dicoccoides | reverse complement strand
GCCGGTGACAAGATGATCATGGAGCCCCAAAGATGGAGATCAATGGAGCTATATGATATTGGCCATATCATGTCACAACTATATAATTGCATGTGATGTTTATTATGTTTATGCATCTTGTTTACTTAGGACGACGGTAGTAAATAAGATGATCCCTTACAAAATTTCAAGAAGTGTTCTCCCCTAACTGTGCACCGTTGCTACAGTTCGTCGCTTCTAAGCACCACGTGATGATCGGGTGTGATGGATTCTTACGTTCACATACAACGGGTGTAAGACAGTTTTACACAGCGAAAACACTTAGGGTTAACTTGACGAGCCTAGCATGTGCAGACATGGCCTCGGAACACGGAGACCGAAAGGTCGAGCATGAGTCGTATAGTAGATACGATCAACATGAAGATGTTCACCGATGATGACTAGTCCGTCTCACGTGATGATCGGACACAGCCTAGTTGACTCGGATCATGTGATCACTTAGATGACCAGAGGGATGTCTATCTAAGTGGGAGTTCATAAGATGAACTTAATTATCCTGAACATAGTCAAAAGACCTTTTGCAAATTATGTCGTAAGCTCGCGCTTTAGTTCCACTGTTTAGATATGTTCCTAGAGAAAATATAGTTGAAAGTTGATAGTAGCGATTATGCGATCAGTAGAAAGCTTATGTCCTTAATGCACCACTCAGTGTGCTGAACCCCAACGTCGTTTGTCGATGTTGCGAACATCGGACATACACGTTTTGATAACTACGTGATAGTTCAATAAAATGGTTTAAGTAGAGGCACCAAAGACGTTTTCGAAACGTCGCGGAACATATGAGATGTTTCGAGGGCTGAAATTGGGATTTCAGGCTCGTGCCCACGTCAAGAGGTATAAGACCTCCGACGATTTTCTTAGCCTGCAAACTAAGGGAGAAAAGCTCAATCGTTGAGCTTGTGCTCAGATTGTCTGAGCACAACAATCACTTGAATCGAGTGGGAGTTGATCCTCCAGATGAGATAGTGATGTTTCCCCAAAGTCATTGCCACCAAGCTGCTAGAGCTTCGTGATTAACTATAACATATCAGGGATAGATATGATGATCCTTGAAATATTCATGATGTTTGACACCGCGAAAGTAGAAATCAAGAAGGAGCATCAATTGTTGATGGTTGGTGAAACCACTAGTTTCAAGAAGGGCAAGGGAACAAAGGGATACTTCATGAAACGGCAATTCAGCTGCTGCTCTAGTGAAGAAACCCAAGGTTGAACCCAAACC
>NW_021294578.1:0-1561 GCF_002162155.2 Triticum dicoccoides | reverse complement strand
AATGCAGGAGCTTTGCTACCTTAGGGTCCGTGAAATACCGCTGCAGACGAGGAGTGATCGGAACGTACCACACCAATTTTCGAGGAGCTTTCTTCCTCTTCTTGTATCGAGTGACGCCGCACACCGGACATATGGTAGACTCCGCGTGCTCGTCCCAATAAATGATGCAATTGTTCATGCACACATGGTATTTCACGTGCGGTAAATCCAGAGGACACACGATTTTCTTCGCCTCCTCGAAATTGGTTGGGCACTTGTTCCCCTTGGGAAGACGTTCGTGCCAAAATGACATGTTCTCGTCGAAGCATGCGTCGGTCATTTTGTGTTTTACCTTCATCTCCAGAGCCATGAGCTTTACTTTCAGGCGGGTATCCTCGGGCCTGCATCCTTCATACAATGGAGTAACCGCGTCTATCTCCAGTTGATTCAGCTTGGCTTTCTCTCGGGCGGCAGCTCTTGCGTTATCCATCTGCTTGAGAAGCAGCTCTTGAATATGAGGGTCCTGCACCCAGCCTCCATCGTCGTCTGCTCCGGCATCTTCATCTTCATGATCATGCCCTTCGCCTTGATCTTCCTCATCATCATGTACGACATCTTCTACATGATGACTGTGTACAGCATCACCATCGTGATCATGTCCTGGAGATTCTTCGTCTTCTCGCCCGCCCTCGCGGCGGTGGTTGTCTTGTTGCCCTTCCTCATTTCTTGCCCGGCCCCCATGGACGACTTCATAGTCATCTTCATCACCTTGCCACCGATAGCCATCCATGAAACCATGCAAGAGCAGGTGGTCCCGCACCTGCCCGGAATCCGGGTCCGCAATAAGGCTCTTCAGCTTGCATCTTCGACACGGACATCTTATCTCCATCTCGTTCTTTTGAAGCATCTCAGCCTTTGCAGAGCTCAAAAACCTATTCACGATGCCTTCGGTCATCATGCGGACCATGGTCGCCTGCAGGGTAGAGCAAAACGATATCTTAGAACCAAGAAAAAATTTGGCATGACCTTCCCTAAAAATAGGACCAAAAAGAATGCATAGTGCCAAAATTCTCGCCGAAACGGAAATGAATCAACATTCCGGCAAAATATTGGCAACTATCGCATTTCAAATACCAGTACCTGCAAACCCAAACATATATGCAACACCACAAACCTATGCAACATCACAAACATACATAGATCTAGCTAGGCCACAAAAAGTGCATGTGCACGTTGTTGGAGCGAGCTAGGGAGAAAAAAAGTAGATCTACAACATGAAGATAGCTTCCCCCTTACTTACCTATCAAAAAAAGGTAATTTCACCACTTAATTTTGATGAATCTATGGTGCAAATGAGGTGAGGAGGAGGAGGCAGCCGAAAGCTTGGAGAAGGAGGTGGAGGGAATGAAGTGGGGAAAGTGAGTGGGTAGGTGCGGCTGTCCAAAATATCTTGTTGGGGTCCCAGGTTACTAATGGCGCACCACCTGCAAATGCGCCATTAGTAAGCCTGGTTACTAATGGCGCACCTGCAGGTGGTGCGCCATTAGTAGTTTTGTAAAAAAGTAAAAATAAATAAATATAT
>NW_021294576.1:0-1473 GCF_002162155.2 Triticum dicoccoides | reverse complement strand
GCACCCCGGAGTTCGTCAATCGTGGAAATCACTCCGGGACCCCAAAACTAAGTAATAATCCAAGAAATGGGCCATAATCGGCCCAAAGTGCGCTTGTTGATGATCGACACGTAAGCGCACCATGGGGTCAAACAACCGTGGAAATCACTTCGGGGCCCCAAAATGGTGAGTAATAGTCCATGAAACGGGCCAGAATCGGCCAAAACTGTGAGTGTTGATGACCGACACGTAAACGGACCTTAGGGTTCAACCACTATGGAATCGCTTCGGGACCCATAAATTATGAGTAATAGTCCACGAATTGCGTCAGAATTGGCCAAAATTGTGAGTGTTGACGACAGAGACACAAACGCACCTCGGGGATTGTAAATCGTGGAAATCGCTCTGGGACTCCAAAACGGTGATCAATAGTACACAAAACGGACCAGAAATTGGCCAAAATTGTGAGTGTCATTGACCGACACGTAAACGCATCACGGGGTTCGTAAATCATGAAAATCACGCTTGGACCCAAAAACAGAGTAATAGTCCAAGAAACGGGCCAGAATCGGCCAAAACTGCGAGTGTTGATGACCGACACGTAAATGCACCCTGCGGTTCGTTAACCGTGGAAATCACTCTGGGGCCCCAAAACAGTGAGTAATAGTCCATGAAACAGGCAGAATCAGCCAAAACTGTGAGTGTTGATGACTAACACGTAAGTGCGCCTTGGGGATCAACCACTATGGAAATCACTTCAGGACTAGAAAACGGTGACTAAAAGTCCACAAAATGCGTTAGAATTGGCCAAAACTGTGAGTGTTGATAACCAACACGTAAGCGCACCCAGGGGTTCGTTAATCGTGGAAATTATTTCGGGGCCCCAAAACAATGAGTAATTGTCCATGAAACGGGCCAGAATTGGCCAAAACTACTAGTATTGATGACCGACATGTAAACGCACCCCGCCGTTCGTTAATCGTTGAAATCACACCGGGGCCCCAAGACAGTGATTGTTGATGACCGACACCTAAACGCACCTTAGGGTTCAACAACTATGGAAATCGCTTTGGGACCCCTAAATGGTGAGTAATAGCCCACGAATCGCGTCAGAATTGGCCAAAACTGTGAGTGTTGACGACAGACACGCAAACGCACACCGGGGATTGTCAATCGTGGAAATCGCTCTGGGACGCCCAAACGGTGAGTAATAGTGCACGAAACGGACGAGAATTGGCCAAAATTGCGAGTGTTTATGACCGACACGTAAACGCACCCCGGAGTTCGTCAATCGTGGAAATCACTCCGGGACCCCAAAACTAAGTAATAATCCAAGAAATGGGCCATAATCGGCCCAAAGTGCGCTTGTTGATGATCGACACGTAAGCGCACCATGGGGTCAAACAACCGTGGAAATCACTTCGGGGCCCCAAAATGGTGAGTAATAGTCCATGAAACGGGCCAGAATCGGCCAAAACTGTGAGTGTTGATGAC
>NW_021294575.1:0-736 GCF_002162155.2 Triticum dicoccoides | reverse complement strand
GGCGTGGGGTGGTCGGAGGGCGTGGCTACGGCGAGGGGGTGGCGGCGATGGCGTCGGCCATGGCTGGGGCGTGCGAGGGGGAGGAGCTGGAGAGGAGAGGGGGTGTCTGGGGGGGTTCGGGGGAGAGAGGGAGGCTGATCCACGGCGTCACCTGGCGAGGGGAGCGGCGAGGCGGCGAGCAGGTGCGTGGCGCACGCCGCGGTCGCCGTCGGGCACCTGCCTGCCTGCCTGGCCGGCAAGCAGCTCGCTGGAGCGGTGCTGGGCTGGGCCGGCAGGTGGGCCGGGACAGGCGCCAGGTAAGCTTTCCCCCTTTTTTTCTGTTTCTGTTTTTATTTAATATATCTGCAACTTTGTTGAATTTAATAAAATACCTAGGCAACTTCAAAAATCACCAAATCACTCCTGGTCCATAGTTGGATTATTTCCAACATGAAACATTTTAGTTTGGAGGTATTTGAGCATTTAAATATTTTATATAATTTTAAATGCCCAAATTCAAATATTTATGAATTAATTCAAAAACCCTAAGATGGCCTAGGAAAATGTGCACCACTTTTGGCAGAGGTTCTGAACCAAGACAAAAATGATGGGCATTTTAGAAGGGCATTTCAGGTTCATTGAAAATTATTTTAGTAAACCCTAGTTGGTTTCAGAGGGGACTGGGGGTTCTGTCATCCCCATTTCAAGTTTCTGATGAAAGAGTAAACATGATGCAACACTCTAATGCATGACTAGC
>NW_021294574.1:0-2159 GCF_002162155.2 Triticum dicoccoides | reverse complement strand
TCAACTTGCCCTTGTGACTGAGGATGAAAAGCAGTGCTGAAAGACAGATGAGTGCCCATAGCTTCTTGGAAACTCGCCCAGAATCTTGAAGTGAATAAACTGCCACGGTCTGAACTGATAACCAATGGAATACCGTGAAGCGAGACAATTCTGGTCATGTAGAGGTTTGCCAGCTGACTAGCAGTGATCGTTTCCTTGACAGCCAGAAAATGTGCAACTTTAGAAAGTCGGTCAATGACGACAAGAATAGCATCATTGCCTTTCTGCGATTTGGGGAATCCAGTAACGAAGTCCATCTCGACATGGTCCCATTTCCATTCCGGAATAGATATAGGTTGCAGAGTTCCAGCAGGCCTTTGATGTTCTGCTTTGATACGACGGCAAACATCACATTCAGCAACATAACGAGCAATGTCTTGCTTCATGTTAGACCACCAGAATCTCTGGCGGATGTCTTGATACATCTTCGTACTACCAGGATGGATACAAAGAGGCGTATCATGAGCTTCTTTCATAACCTCCTGGGTCATATTCAGGTTTTCCTTCTTACACGGCACCACTAGGCGGCCTTTGAAGTACAAGGCGCCATCATCAGCAATAGTGAAGGATGAGGAACCTCCTTCTTTGAGGTCTTGCTTAATCTTGTAGACTTCAGAGTCAAATCCCTGCATTGTCTTTATGGTGCCCACGAGATCGGGTTCAACAGCCAGGGTATAGAGAGAACCCTGGGAAACAACACGGAGATTCATCTTGCGGAACTCCGGAGGAGGGGGAGCGAGTGCACCCGGAGGAACAATATGGAGGTTTAGATTTCTGAATTCATCAACAAGTGAGGGCTGAACTTTGTGAACCTGGAGGTGGTTGCAGTAAGACTTACGGCTCAAGGCATCAGCCATTACATTAGCCTTGCCTGGGGTATAGGATATACCCAAATCAAAGTCTGCAACAGTCTCCATCCATCTCTGCTGACGGAGGTTCAGGTCTGGCTGAGTAAATAGATACTTCAGACTTTGGTGGTCAGTGAAGATCTCGCAACGATTACCGAGTAGGTAATGTCGCCACTGTTTTAGTGCATGAATGACAGCAGCAAGTTCGAGGTTGTGAACTGGGTAGTTCTCTTCGTGAGGGCGCAATTGACGAGAGGCATAAGCAACCACTTTGCGCTCTTGCATTAGGACACAGCCTAGTCCTTGACGGGAAGCGTCGCAGTAAATGACGAAGTCCTTCTTAGTATCAGGAGGAGCTAGTACTGGGGCAGAAGTCAACTTGTCTTTGAGTGCCTGGAAGCTTTCCTGACACTTGTCTGTCCACTGGAACTTGACGCCCTTATGCAATAGGTTAGTCAGAGGCCTGGCAATCTTGGAGAAGTTCTCGACGAATCGACGGCAGTAGCTGGCGAGACCGAGAAAACTTTTGACTTGCTTAACGTTCTTCGGAGGAGTCCAATCGAGAATAGCCTGAACTCGTTCAGGGTTGACGGCAATACCATCCTTAGAGATGACATGCCCGAGATAGGTTACTTCGGGAAGCCAGAATTCACATTTGGAGAACTTGGCATAAAGTTGATGCTCTCGTAGCTTTTCCAGCACGAGGCGAAGATGTTCAGCATGTTCCTCTTCGTTCTTGGAAAATACCAGAATATCATCCAGATAAACCACGACGAACTTGTCGAGGTAATCCATGAATATATAGTTCATCAGGCGAGAGAAGGTGGCTGGAGCATTGATTAAGCCGAAAGACATGACGGTGTACTCGTATGAACCATAACGAGTCACGAATGCGGTCTTGGGGATATCTTCCTCACGAACACGGATCTGGTGGTAACCCAACCTCAAGTCGAGTTTAGAGAACACTGATGATCCAGCTAATTGATCATACAGATCATTGATCCGAGGAAGAGGATACTTATTCTGAATGGTAGCTTGATTTATAGGACGGTAGTCTTGGACCAATCGGTTTGTCCCATCTTTCTTCTTGACAAAGAGAGAAGGTGCTCCCCAAGGAGAGCAACTTGGGCGAATGAAACCACTTTGAAGAGATTTATCGATTTCCTCCTTAAGCTCAAGGAGTTCATGCGGCGGCATCTTGTAGGGTCTCTTGGCTATAGGAGTGGTGCCTGGTTTCAAGTCGATGACGAATTCGACAGCTCTAGCAGGGGG
>NW_021294573.1:0-1535 GCF_002162155.2 Triticum dicoccoides | reverse complement strand
TTCCATCCTCAAACAAGCGGTCAAGTCGAGCGTGTCAACCAAATTCTTGAAGATATGCTCAGGGCTTGTGTGATCTCCTTCGGCATGAAGTGGGAGGATTGTCTTCCTTATGCTGAATTCTCGTACAACAACAGCTTTCAAGCAAGTTCGGGCAAGGCCCCTTTTGAAATTCTATATGGCAGGAAGTGCCGTACCCCTCTCAACTGGTCTGAAACCGGTGAACGTCAGCTGCTGGGTAATGACTTAATCACAGAAGCAGAAGAAATGTGCAAAGTCATTCGTGATAACCTCAAAGCAGCCCAGTCCCGCCAGAAGAGCTACTATGATAGTAAGCACCGTGATCTGGCTTTCGAGATCGGAGATCATGTTTACCTCCGCGTCTCTCCCATGAAAGGTACTCGTCGCTTCGGTATCAAAGGGAAGCTTGCCCCTAGATACGTGGGACCTTTCAAGATTGTCAGCAAGAGAGACGACCTCGCCTATCAACTCGAGCTTCCTTCAAACTTTGCAAATGTTCATGATGTGTTCCATGTCTCTCAGCTTCGAAAGTGCTTCAAGACTCCTGACCGCACCGTCAACTTCGAGGACATTGAGCTCCAAGAAGATCTCTCCTATCGTGAGCACCCAGTTGCTATTCTTGAAGAGACTGAACGCAAGACTCGCAACAAGTCAATCAAATTTCTCAAAGTTAAGTGGTCTCACCATTCCGACCGTGAAGCTACCTGGGAACGCGAGGATCACCTCCGTTCTGAGTACCCGGAGTTCTTTCAGTCCTAGATCTCGGGACGAGATCTTTTCGTAGTGGTGGAGTGTTGTAACGCCCCAGATGTAACTTTCCCCATTTATACTCCAACTCTTGCCGTTTCCGGTGTCAAGATATATTTATTTATTTCTCGGGTTCGGGTCTTTGTCTCCGTGTGTTGTTTTTCTTTTTCGTGCATCTCTTATCATGCCATCTCGTGCATTGCATTTGCATACATGTTCATCTCATGCATTCGAGCATTTTCCCCGTTGTCCGTTTTGCATTCCGGCGCTTCGTTCTCCTCCGGTGGTCATTTCTAGTCTTCTTTCGTGTGTGGGGTCTAAACATTTCCGGATTGGACCGAGACTTGCCAAGCGGCCTTGGTTTACTACCGGTAGACCGCCTGTCAAGTTTCGTATCATTTGGACTTCGTTTGATACTCCAACGGTTACCCGAGGGACTGAAAAGGCCTCGTGTGTGTTGCAGCCCAACACCCCCCAAATTTGGCCCAAAACCCACCAAACTCTGCTCCATGTCCTAGAGCGTTCGATCACGATCGTGTGGGCGAAAACCGCACCTCATTTGGACTCTCCTAGCTCCACTTATGCCTATATATACACCCCTCCGTTTTCGGATCTCTCCCTCTCCCCGAAACCCTAAAAAAAAAACTCCTCCCGCCGCCGTCGGACACAACCGCCGCCGACGGACATGTCCGGCCTCCCCGTCCGCCGCCACGTGTCGGCCTCCTAGTGGCGCCGCCCGGTCCCCAGTTCGCCGCCGCCCGCGGGCCCGC
>NW_021294572.1:0-1315 GCF_002162155.2 Triticum dicoccoides | reverse complement strand
CCTCATCCTTCACTATTGCTGATGATGGCGCCTTGTACTTCAAAGGCCGCCTAGTGGTGCCGTGTAAGAAGGAAAACCTGAATATGACTCAGGAGGTTATGAAAGAAGCTCATGATACGCCTCTATGTATCCACCCTGGTAGTACAAAGATGTACCAAGACATCCGCCAGAGATTCTGGTGGTCTAACATGAAGCAAGACATTGCTCGTTATGTTGCTGAATGTGACGTTTGCCGTCGTATCAAAGCAGAACATCAAAGGCCTGCTGGAACTCTGCAACCTATATCTATTCCTGAATGGAAATGGGACCATGTCGAGATGGACTTCGTTACTGGATTTCCCAAATCGCAAAAGGGTAATGATGCTATTCTTGTCGTCATTGACCGACTTTCTAAGGTTGCACATTTTCTGGCGGTCAAAGAAACGATCACTGCTAGTCAGCTTGCAACTCTCTACATGACCAGCATTGTCTCGCTTCACGGTATTCCATTGGTAATCAGTTCAGACCGTGGCAGCTTATTCACTTCAAGATTCTGGGCAAGTTTCCAAGAAGCTATGGGCACTCATCTGTCTTTCAGCACTGCTTTTCATCCTCAGTCACAAGGGCAAGTTGAACGTGTCAACCAAGTTCTCGAAGACATGCTTCGAGCTTGTGTTATTTCCTTCGGCAAGAAATGGGAGGAATCTCTTCCGTATGCTGAGTTCTCTTATAATAATAGCTATCAAGCTAGTCTGAAGATGGCCCCCTTCGAAGTGTTATATGGACGAAAGTGCCGAACCCCTCTGAACTGGTCAGAAACTGGGGAATGTCCACTCTTTGGTCCGGATATTATCCAACATGCCGAAGACCAAGTCCGCATTATTCGCGAGAATCTCAAGACTGCTCAGTCACGTCAGAAGAGTCAGTATGACCGTCATCATAAAGACATGGTCTATCAACCTGGCGAAAAGGCCTATCTTCGCGTTACACCAATGAAGGGTGCTCACCGCTTCGGGATCAAGGGCAAGCTAGCTCCTCGCTATATTGGCCCATTCACTATTCTGGAAAGGCGTGGAAAGGTGGCATATCAACTGGAGCTTCCGTCGAACCTTTCTCAGGTTCACGATGTGTTCCACGTGTCACAACTTCGACGCTGCTTCAAGGACCCAATCCGAGCAGTGGACCATGAAGCGCTCGAATTGCAACAGGACCTCTCCTATAAAGAGCATCCGGTCCGCATTCTCGACCAAGCTGAACGCCGCACACGTCAGAAGGCGATCAAGTTCCTGAAGGTCCAGTGGTCGAATCACTCTGAAGACGAAGCCACCTGGGAACG
>NW_021294571.1:0-830 GCF_002162155.2 Triticum dicoccoides | reverse complement strand
GTGCGGCGGCGGCGTGACAACTTATGACCAGAACTCGAAACTCTAAAAGACTAGACTCTAAGACCAGCAACTAGACACGACGATGCAACCGCAAATTCAACAAAGCAAAACCCTAAAAAGATTATGCAAAGGCTCAGATTGGTTCGGATATGATGAACTAACCCTAATTTTTTTTGTGGCTTTTTCGTGGACTGTAGGTATGAAGAACAGACTCGATCTAAACTACGAAAAACTGTAAAATCTCACCGAGCAACCTGGAAATCTGATACCACTTGATAAAGGCGGAGGTGTCCCGTCTTTCGATGAGATGATGGATATCGCTTTGGTGGAAGTCGACTTTGACGATCCGACTACGAACGTGCGAGGACGTCGCGCCTTAGCAATCGCTAAACCAACTTCGAGAGGTTATTGACCACGCCGGAGCACGATCAACCTGACCACGAGGGTCTGTTTCCTGCGAGCAAACGAAGAACAAGCAAGAAACTAAGATTGTAATCTGGATATTGCGAATATAAGATGAAAGCTTTATTGATCAAGGTGGGGTTCTGTGACGCCTTTGTCTGGTCGTTGAACACAAACGAAGTACGCGAAGTTGCAGCTATGGCGAACTTTTAATCTAAACAAAACCCAAAGTCTAAACGATGCCCTAAGGGCTGTATATATGGAGGAAGAGGGGGGGAATTTCGTGGCCCTTGGTGGAGGGGTCCGAAATCAACCCTATCTCTTGTTTCCCCACACATACGGACTCTAAAAATAGCCTATACTTATGTATTTCGAAATTACATGGGCCTGGCCCAATAATAAGGTGACGCAGCACCTAAAATAGCCTC
>NW_021294570.1:0-873 GCF_002162155.2 Triticum dicoccoides | reverse complement strand
CGGCCTCGCTGCCCTCAACGCCGCCGGCCGGCCTCGCCGCCCTCAACGCCGCCCCCCAATCCACCTCGGGCCGGCCTCGCCGCCCTCAACGCTGCTCTACAGAGAGCGATGAGATTGTGGAGAGAGAGAGAGAATTTTTTTTGTTCTTTTTAATTTTAACTAGTTAATTAGTTTAACAAAAACGATAAAATAACTTAAAACTTGATAATTAACAAAAAAAACCGTAAAATTTGATAATTAAGAAAAAAACGTATATACGGAGAGGGGGCGGCGAGGGGGGCGGCGATGCGCGCGGTGTTTTTTTTAGGGATCGAGAGGGGACGGCGAGGGTCATAAATGTGTGTTGTCCTCGCCTCCCTCTCCGTGACGCCGTTGTCTGCCGCCCCGTCTCGCGCTCTACCGCGACACCCTCTCCCACCCCTTCCTCGCCCCCTCCTTTTGCCACCGCCCTTTCGCCACCGCCACCGCCACCGCCCCCCTTCTTCACTTAATTAATTTGTTTTTACTACATGTTTTCAGGACTGACATAATGGCGGACGATAGAGCTGACCCGATTATGGACAACTATGATCCGGACGGTGAAGCACATATGTTCGGCATCATAAACGGCGATATTCTATATGTGCCGACCGGACAAGAAGAAGATGATATCTCTTCTTATCTGAACCTTGACGGTGAAGATGAAGGGCGCCGTCAGCAAGATGATGCCGAACAAACATCGATAAACGACGATCTTCAAATGGAAGTAGCAACCACCTCCGGCGCCGAGGTATATATATATACATTGAGCCTCTGGTGATACAAACTAACTGATTTGAATAAATATGTGTGGACTAACGCGCGCGACTCTCTTTCTTATTTTAGCCCTCGGCC
>NW_021294569.1:0-1040 GCF_002162155.2 Triticum dicoccoides | reverse complement strand
GGCCAGGCCCATGTAATTTCGAAATACATAAGTATAGGCTATTTTTAGAGTCCGTATGTGTGGGGAAACAAGAGATAGGGTTGATTTCGGACCCCTCCACCAAGGGCCACGAAATTCCCCCCTCTTCCTCCATATATACAGCCCTTAGGGCATCGTTTAGACTTTGGGTTTTGTTTAGATTAAAAGTTCGCCATAGCTGCAACTTCGCGTACTTCGTTTGTGTTCAACGACCAGACAAAGGCGTCACAGAACCCCACCTTGATCAATAAAGCTTTCATCTTATATTCGCAATATCCAGATTGCAATCTCAGTTTCTTGCTTGTTCTTCGTTTGCTCGCAGGAAACAGACCCTCGTGGTCAGGTTGATCGTGCTCTGGCGTGGTCAATAACCTCTCGGAGTTGGTTTAGCGATTGCTAAGCGCGACGTCCTCGCACGTTCGTAGTCGGATCGTCAAAGTCGACTTCCACCAAAGCGATATCCATCATCTCATTGAAAGACGGGACACCTTTGCCTCTATCAAGTGGTATCAGATTTCCAGGTTGCTCGGTGAGATTTTACAGTTTTTCGTAGTTTAGATCGAGTCTGTTCTTCAGACCTACAGTCCACGAAAAAGCCACAAAAAAAATTAGGGTTAGTTCATCATATCCGAACCAATCTGAGCCTTTGCATAATCTTTTTAGGGTTTTGCTTTGTTGAATTTGCGGTTGCATCGTCGGTCTAGTTGCTGGTCTTAGAGTCTAGTCTTTTAGAGTTTCGAGTTCTGGTCATAAGTTGTCACGCCGCCGCCGCACCATCATCATCGCCCCTGCCATCTACCACCACCGCTCCGAATCCGTATCCATATACCACCACCAATCCGTGTCCATATACCACCACCGATCCATATCCATATACTACCACCGCTACCACCACCGCTGCCATATACCACCACCATATATCCACCACCAATCCGAGTTCATTGCTTATTAGGTTTGTTTTCGGGATCCATCTAGATTCCGATTCGTGTTTCCTTGCCGGAGTAGGTTTCGGAAAAAAAAAA
>NW_021294568.1:0-1032 GCF_002162155.2 Triticum dicoccoides | reverse complement strand
TTACTGTGGCAATGACAGGTCATGCAGAGGAAATGGGTTCAACTACCGTAGCACACAGCAGTTTGAAACGCGTTGTCTTAATGCAGTAAAAGAGAGCAGGAGCGAGAACATGGGATTGTATCGATATGATCAAATGGTTGGTTGCTTGCCTGATGGTTCGATGCACGGATACGGTTCTTCGTTAGGGTAATCACGGTACTCCTCGGGGACAGAACCTGTCGCAAGGGCATCGATACACAAGCATCACCAAACAATGTGCAACAATATGATGCATGCATGAAACATGGCAATATGAGTGTATTGGGCTAATGCAACTAAAACCAGAAGGGTTTGAACAAATTTGAATCAAGGATTCAAATTTCAAATTCAAATATGGCCTTTTAAAGTGCTTTTCCTTGTTCTGCTTAAACATCAATTTAACTAGTTTGATCATGCATGAAAATAGTACAGATGGATAGATTGGATTTTTCTGATCATTTTTCATATATAATTTGTCCTATTTGGAGTTACAGAATAAAAGTTATGAATTTTTGAAGTTTAAATAATATTCTGGAATTTCCTGATTTAAATTAAATCCAGAAAATCAATTACTGCGTCAGCCTGACGTCAGTGTGACGTCAGCAGGTCAACGGAACTGGTCCAGGTCAAACTTACAGTGGGTCCCGCATGTCAGGGTGATTATTTTAATTAAAACTTAATTAAAACTAATCCTGTTTAATTAACAGGGCTGGGCCCCACCTGTCATTGACTCAGGGGAGTCAACCAGGGCCCACCCGTGGTCAAACCCGAGTCGGCTGCACCGGCGTTTAGCCGCCGGCGAGCCCGACGCGGCGGCGGAAGTGGTTTTGGTCATTTCGGCCACCAAACGGACTGCGGAGACCACCGGAGTGGAGCTGAGGCCAACCCGCAGCTCTTGGCGGAGCCCGTTGGGGTCGGGGTGGCCGGAGTCGACGGCGGCGAGCTCGGCTGCGGCCGCCGGGGTTCGGTCGTGCACGGGAACGGTGCTGGAGCTCGAAGTCGAGCAAAGCGAGG
>NW_021294567.1:0-1156 GCF_002162155.2 Triticum dicoccoides | reverse complement strand
CTTCCGATGTCCAAACATAGGCTTCCAATATATCAATCTTTATGTCTCGACCATTTCGAGACTCCTCGTCATGTCCGTGATCACATCCGGGACTCCGAACAACCTTCGGTACATCAAAATGCATAAACTCATAATATAACTGTCATCGTAACCTTAAGCGTGCGGACCCTACGGGTTCGAGAACAATGTAGACATGACCGAGACACGTCTCCGGTCAATAACCAATAGCGGGACCTGGATGCCCATATTGGCTCCTACATATTCTACGAAGATCTTTATCGGTCAGACCGCATAACAACATACGTTGTTCCCTTTGTCATCGGTATGTTACTTGCCCGAGATTCGATCATCGGTATCCAATACCTAGTTCAATCTCGTTACCGGCAAGTCTCTTTACTCGTTCCGTAATACATCATCTCACAACTAACATATTAGTTGTAATGCTTGCAAGGCTTTATGTGATGTGTATTACCGAGAGGGCCCAGAGATACCTCTCCGACAATCGGAGTGACAAATCCTAATCTCGAAATACGCCAACCCAACATCGACCATTGGAGACACCTGTAGTACTCCTTTATAATCACCCAGTTACGTTGTGACGTTTGGTAGTACCCAAAGTGTTCCTACGGTAAACGGGAGTTGCATAATCTCATAGTCATAGGAACATGTATAAGTCATGAAGAAAGCAATAACAACATACTAAACGATCGGGTGCTAAGCTAATGGAATGGGTCATGTCAATCAGATCATTCTACTAATGATGTGACCTCGTTAATCAAATAACAACTCATTGTTCATGGTTAGGAAACATAACCATCTTTGATTAACGAGCTAGTCAAGTAGAGGCATACTAGTGACACTTTGTTTGTCTATGTATTCACACATGTATTATGTTTCCGGTAAATACACTTCTAGCATGAATAATAAACATTTATCATGATTATAAGGAAATAAATAATAACTTTATTATTGCCTCTAGGGCATATTTCCTTCAGTCTCCCACTTGCACTAGAGTCAATAATCTAGATTACACTGTAATGATTCTAACACCCATGGAGCCTTGGTGCTGATCATGTTTTGCTCGTGGAAGAGGCTTAGTCAATGGGTCTGCAACATTCAGATCCGTATGTATCTTGCAAATCTCTATGTCTCCCAC
>NW_021294566.1:0-947 GCF_002162155.2 Triticum dicoccoides | reverse complement strand
TGAACCACCTTCTCTCCAAGAATCGGTGTTAGATATCCCTGAGCTAGTTGGTTAAGCTAGACAACAACTTGGAGAGTTGGAAGATAAAAGCTTGTCTGACTTAGTTCGTTCCAAAGGGATATTCTTGTGTAGTGTGTGTTGAAGAAAGATGATATCTTCATCGATTGGTCCTTGTGATCAGTTGCTGGACCTATTGTCTTATCAATCCTTTGATTTGAGTGTGGGCTATCGTCAAATCAAATCAGTACCAACGATGCTCGTAATGTTGTCTTATTCGTGGTTGATCCCTCGAGCATACACCATTATATCTTTTAGGTCTGACCAATGCTATCACTTGTTCACTTAACTATGGAATTCCTTTTAAAAGGAAACCCAGATGAATTGTTGTTGTGCCCATTGACAACATCCTTGTCTTCTCCATAATTTTGCTGAATATTAAGCTAGTGTTGGAAACTTTTGAAAGCATTTGTTCATGCTAGCTCATGAAGCATATGTTTGGATGAAGGTAGTGACTTCCTTTAATTCATGTGCTTCTGATGCAAGTTGCCGCCGTGGATTCGAGAAAGTCAATGTTGCTTTCTTTGGAATCATTCCAAATCAGTCATGCACACGTGCGAAGAATGCTGTGGTTTGAAGACTTGCAACCTTCAATCTATATGTATCCCTAGCACACCAAGCCACTGATTGATTTGTTCAAGGAGAAGGAGTTCCTTCATAAGAGCTAATCCGGACTTATGAAAGAACTTCGATACCCTCGTTGATGGTTCCCCCTCCTGAACTCGGTAGTGTTTTATTATAAGACTACCACGTGGTCATGCTTGTCTGGGACAACGTGTTCACATGTTTGTAGCAGAACCAGCTCATGTTTTGGAGCTTGCTATCGTAGTTCATCTCCCGAGAATCCCGCAACGTCATCTCATCGATTTGTGTTGCAAACTTTCATTTTT
>NW_021294565.1:0-990 GCF_002162155.2 Triticum dicoccoides | reverse complement strand
GTTACTGCATATACATATCCCTATAACCCTAGCGTAACTGAACCTTAAGTGTGTAGACCCTACGGGTTCGGGAGACATGCAGACATGACCGAGACTCTCTCAGTCAATAACCATCAGCGGGATCTGGATACCCATGATGGCTCCCACATGCTCCTCGATGTTGTCATCGGATGAACCACTATGTCGAGGATTTGATCAAACCCTGTATGCAATTCCCTTTGTCAATCGGTACGTTACTTGCCCGAGACTCGATCGTCGGTATCCCAATACCTTGTTCAGTCTCGTTACCGGCAAGTCACTTTACTCGTACCGTAATGCATGATCCCGTGTCCAACACCTTGGTCACATTGAGCTCATTATGATGATGCATTACCGAGTGGGCCCAGAGATACCTCTCCGTCATACGGAGTGACAAATCCCAGTCTCGATCCGTGTCAACCCAACAGCTACTTTCGGAGATACATGTGATGCACCTTTATAGTCACCCAGTTACGTTGTGACGTTTGGTACACCCAAGGCACTCTTACGGTATCCGGGAGTTACACGATTTCATGGTTGAAGGAAGAGATACTTGACACTTGCAAAGCTCTAGCAAAACGAACTACACGATCTTTTATGCTATGCTTAGGATTGGGTCTTGTCCATCACATCATTCTCCTAATGATGTGATCCCGTTATCAACGACATCCAATGTCCATAGTCAGGAAACCATGACTATCTGTTGATCACAACGAGCTGGTCAACTAGAGGCTTACCAGGGACATTGTGTGGTCTAAGTATTCACACGTGTATTACGATTTCCGGATAATACAGTTATAGCATGAATAAAAGACAATTATCATGAACAATGAAATATAATAATACTTTTATTATTGCCTCTAGGGCATATTTCCAACAGTCTCCCACTTGCACTAGAGTCACTAATCTAGTTACATTGTGATGAATCGAACACCCATAGAGTTCTGGTGTTGATCATGTTTTGCACGCGAG
>NW_021294564.1:0-1003 GCF_002162155.2 Triticum dicoccoides | reverse complement strand
CGGTGGTTCGTGATTTTTCCGAATATCTTCTCGGAAGTATTACCAGGTTGTTCCCTGACTGTTATGTTGAGCTCGTGATCAAGTTGGTTTCTTGTGAACCACCCTTTCTCCAAGAATCTGTGATGGATATCCCGGAGCTAGTTGGTTAAGCTAGACAACAACTTGGAGAGTTGGAAGATAAAAGCTTGTCTGACTTAGTTCATGTTAAGGGATATCTTTCTGTGTATGTGTGTGTGTGTTGAAGAAAGATGATATCTTCATTAATTGGCCCTTGTGATCAGTTGTTGGACCTATTGTCTTACCCCATCTATAATTTGAGTATGGGCTATCATCCAATCAGACCAGAACCAACGATATTCGTAATGTTGTCTTACTCGTGGTTGATCCCTCGAGCATACACCATTATATCTTTTGGGTCTGACCAATGCTAACACTTGTTCTCTTAACTATGGAATTCCTTTTAAAGAGAAACCCAGATGAATTGTTGTTGAGCCCATTGACAACATCCTTGTCTTCTCCATAATTTTGCTGAACATTAAGCTAGTGTTGGAAACTTTTGAAAGCATTTGCTCATGCTAGCTCATGAAGCATATGTTTGGATGAAGGTAGTGACTTCCTTTAATTCATGTGCATCTGATGCAAGTTGCCGCCGTGGATTCGAGAAAGTCAATGTTGCTTTCTTTGGAATCATTCCAAATCAGTCATGCACACGTGCGAAGAATGCTGTGGTTTGAAGACTTGCAACCTTCAATCTATATGTATCCCTAGCACACCAAGCCACTGATTGATTTGTTCAAGGAGAAGGAGTTCCTTCATAAGAGCTAATCCGGACTTATGTAAGGACTTCGATACCCTCGTTGATGGTTCCCCCTCCTGAACTCGGTAGTGTTTTATTATAAGACTACTTTGTGGTCATGCTTGTCTTGGACAACGTGTTCACATGTTTGTAGCAGAACCAGCTCATGTTTTGGAGCTTGCTATCGTAGTTCATCTCCCGAGAATC
>NW_021294563.1:0-1061 GCF_002162155.2 Triticum dicoccoides | reverse complement strand
TTATGCGGTCTGACCGATAAAGATCTTCGTAGAATATGTAGGAGCCAATATGGGCATCCAGGTCCCGCTATTGGTTATTGACCGGAGACGTGTCTCGATCATGTCTACATTGTTCTCGAACCCGTAGGGTCCGCACGCTTAAGGTTACGATGACAGTTATATCATGAGTTTACATGTTTTGATGTACCGAAGGAGTTCGGAGTCCCGGATGAGATCGGGGACATGACGAGGAGTCTCGAAATGGTCGAGACGTAAAGATTCATATATTGGATGATATGGTTAGGCCAAGGGGTCAAGCCCATGAGGCTTTAGATCGGTGCAAAAGGAGTTTTGCGGAGTTCAGGGGGCCAAACGCCGGAGACCCTGGCGTCTGGCCCTGGGCCAGACGCCGAGGCCCATGGCGTCTGGGCCAGACGCCAAGGATTGTGGTGTTTGGTCCTGGAGTCCGAGTGGGACTCTTGCCTTTCGGGAAAAACCAACTTTGAGGAGGCTTTTGCTCCAAGTTTCGACCCCGGGGCTCAACATATAAATAGAGGAGCAGGGCTAGCACCAAAGAAACAACAAGTTGATCCACGTGATCTATTCCTTAGCCGTGTGCGGCGGCCCCAGCCACCATATTCCTTGATAATACTGTAGCGGAGTTTAGGCGAAGCCCTGCTGCTGTAGTTCATCAAGATCGTCACCACGCCGTCGTGCTGACGGAACTCTTCCCCGACACTTTGCTGGATCGGAGTCCGGGGATCGTCATCGAGCTGAACGTGTGCTCGAACTCGGAGGTGCCGTAGTTTCGGTGCTTGATCGGTTGGATCGGGAAGACGTACGACTACTTCCTCTATGTTGCGTCAACGCTTCCGCAGTCGGTCTGCGTGGGTACGTAGACAACACTCTCTCCTCTCGTTGCTATGCATCACATGATCTTGCGTGTGCGTAGGAAATTTTTTGAAATTACTACGAAACCCAACAGTGGCATCCGAGCCTAGGTTATTTATGTTGATGTTATATGCACGAGTAGAACACAAGTGAGTTGTGGACGATACAAGTCATACTGCCTACCAGCATGT
>NW_021294562.1:0-1100 GCF_002162155.2 Triticum dicoccoides | reverse complement strand
GGGGGGGGCACACCCCGGAGACGCGTGCTGGGCGTTTGCAACCGCCTCAACACTTCCAGATTTGTGAGAGGCCGCCTACGCAAGATTTGACGGTATGCTAGCCCCCGCAGGCCGCCGGCCACAGTCGTAGACGTGCGAAGAGCAATCCGCGTAGAGGGAAGTGTTCAGATACTTCTCCATCACAAAAAATTATGAAAAATTACCATCAGTCCTATAGCACATGTGCCCACGTTGTGTAAAAAACTCATGATTTTATCGCGCTCCAAGTATTTAATAATATTCACGCTGCATCGTTACCGCAGAACGTCTACTACCGTTTCATTGCCGTCCGTGAGGGGGGCCACATGCCGGAGACGCGTGCCGCCTCTTCGGACATGCCACAACACCAACCCGCATGTATGAGGGCCCGGTCCGACGCTCCGGTGGCATTGCTACCCCCCAGGGCCCCCGTCCCTGCTAACCCTGTAGCGTTTGACCACGGGATCTAGCCCTTTGACTTTGCACGGACGGGCTTTGACCAGTGGACCTCTCCACCCGGTTGTGTTAGGTCGGCCCAGAGGAACACTTTGGAGCAACATCCGGGCCAAACCCACAGCTACATCCACTCCGTGTAGACCCGACGCGTCCGTTTCCCCCCTCCAGGTGCCGGCGGCGGCGGCGTCCGTGAGGGGGGGAGGCACACCCCGGAGACGCGTGCTGGGCGTTTGCAACCGCCTCAACACTTCCAGATTTGTGAGAGGCCGCCTACGCAAGATTTGACGGTATGCTAGCCCCCGGAGGCCGCCGGCCACAGTCGTAGACGTGCGAAGAGCAATCCGCGTAGAGGGAAGTGTTCAGATACTTCTCCATCACAAAAAATTATGAAAAATTACCATCAGTCCTAAAGCACATGTGCCCACGTTGTGTAAAAAACTCATGATTTTATCGCGCTCCAAGTATTTAATAATATTCACGCTGCATCGTTACCGCAGAACGTCTACTACCGTTTCATTGCCGTCCGTGAGGGGGGCCACAACCCGGAGACGCGTGCCGCCTCTTCGGACATGCCACAACACCACCCCGCATGTATGAGGGCCCGGTACGACGCTCCGGTGGCATTG
>NW_021294561.1:0-870 GCF_002162155.2 Triticum dicoccoides | reverse complement strand
CCCTCACGGACGCCGCCGCCGCCGGCACCTGGAGGGGGGAAACGGACGCGTCGGGTCTACACGGAGTGGATGTAGCTGTGGGTTTGGCCCGGATGTTGCTCCAAAGTGTTCCTCTGGGCCGACCTAACACAACCGGGTGGAGAGGTCCACTGGTCAAAGCCCGTCCGTGCAAAGTCAAAGGGCTAGATCCCGTGGTCAAACGCTACAGGGTTAGCCGGGACGGGGGCCCTGGGGGGTAGCAATGCCACCGGAGCGTCGTACCGGGCCCTCATACATGCGGGGTGGTGTTGTGGCATGTCCGAAGAGGCGGCACGCGTCTCCGGGTTGTGGCCCCCCTCACGGACGGCAATGAAACGGTAGTAGATGTTCTGCGGTAACGATGCAGCGTGAATATTATTAAATACTTGGAGCGCGATAAAATCATGAGTTTTTTACACAACGTGGGCACACGTGCTATAGGACTGATGGTAATCTTTCATAATTTTTTGTGATGGAGAAGTATCTGAACACTTCCCTCTACGCGGATTGCTCTTCGCACGTCTACGACTGTGGCCGGCGGCCTCCGGGGGCTAGCATACCGTCAAATCTTGCGTAGGCGGCCTCTCACAAATCTGGAAGTGTTGAGGCGGTTGCAAACGCCCAGCACGCGTCTCCGGGGTGTGCCCCCCCCCCCCTCACGGACGCCGCCGCCGCCGGCACCTGGAGGGGGGAAACGGACGCGTCGGGTCTACACGGAGTGGATGTAGCTGTGGGTTTGGCCCGGATGTTGCTCCAAAGTGTTCCTCTGGGCCGAGCTAACACAACCGGGTGGAGAGGTCCACTGGTCAAAGCCCGTCCGTGCAAAGTCAAAGGGCTAGATCCCGTGGTCAA
>NW_021294560.1:0-2280 GCF_002162155.2 Triticum dicoccoides | reverse complement strand
CCAAGCCGCCTATGATGCCAGCTCGGCTCTCCAAAGCAACGTTCAGGTTAGTTGGTCGCCGCTTGTTCTGTTAGGATATGCTATCTGAAGACTCTTTCCGAAAATCTTTTCATTTGTACACCCACTAGGTGTGTCAATTGAATTTTTTGGACTAGTGGGGGCACGCTGAGTGCACCCACTGGGTGTAGTCCCCGAGACTACGGTGGACTGCTGGCAGTCGACTGTAGTCTTTGTATTTTGTCGAATGTATAAATAGTTTGTCTCTTCCACTTGGTCTGGTTGAGTGGGATCAGAACCGGTGGGGGCACGCAAAGTGCACCCACTGGGTGTAGTCCCCGAGACTACGGTGGACTGCTGGCAGTCGACTATAGTCTGAGTTCTACTTTCTCTCTTTCTGCCTTTTTTTTGGACTCGACTTCGGCGGGCCGGTCGAGTGGGATCAGAACCGGTGGGGGCACGCAAAGTGCACCCACTGGGTGTAGTCCCCGAGACTATGGTGGACTGTGGGCAGTCGACCGTAGTCTTAGTATTTATTGCCTTTGTTATTTTTTGCTGTAAAATAACTTCTCGCCTTTAATTTCAGAAATCTTGTGATCTTGGAGCTCGCTTTGCTGACTTGGAGAGGCAGCAGATTCAACTGAACCTTGACTTGGAGCTGGCCAGGACAGTGCTGCAAAAGGTCAGAGACGGCGCCGCTGGTAAGACGAGTTTGTTGACTGGTCAGTTTTAGGCTCGAGTACCCTTCTGCTATTTCTGAATCAATCGTCATTTCTTTGCAGAAAAACTGAGAGAAGCTCTAGCGAAGAAGGATGAGGATTTGGCTGCTACTCGTAAGGAGGCTGACGACAGGACCGGTCTGGCCGAACAGAAGCTGGCTTCGGTCGGCCAGTTGGAAGAAGAGAATACCAGGCTGAAGACCGCTCTGAATGACTCCAACAAGGAGTGTTCGCACTGGAAGAAGGCGAATCTCGTCCAGGGCGAGAAAATGGAAAGCATTGCTCGCAGGAGGGATGAGCTGGAGAGCTATCTGAGAAGTCTTGCCAAGAAGTTGTTCATCAAGCTTGAAGGTGCACATTCTCTTTCGACTGATTTTTTTGTGTCGACTCAGTGTACGAAAATTGACTTATCCTTGGATCGTGAATGCAGAGTTTTGCCAGAACTTTGAAGAGGAGACTGGGCGGATCGAACCAGGTTTGGATCCAATCAACTCTCCCGTGAAAGATGAAACTGCCATGAATCTGCTCCGTCTGGAATCTTGCATCGACAGTGTCGTGGACTACTTGGCTCGACTGAAGGTCGCCATGTCACGGATCGACCCGGCACTTTGGCCAGAGGCCACACTCCAAAACGATCTTGAGTCTCTGATGACTCGACTCAACGGAATCCCTGACCGAGTGCTGGAGTGGAAGAAGTCTTCTGCTCGGTGTGGCGCTGATGTGGCTCTGTCTTTGGTTCGTGTCCACTGCAAGGAGGTGCGACAAGATAAGCTGGCCGCAATCAAGGTCGCCAACACCCAGAAGCACGACTTCCGAACTTTTATGGAGACTTTCATTGTTGCCGCCACTCGGATTGCCGATGGCGTCGACCTGGACGAGTTCGTCGAGCCTGCCAGCCCTCCTCCCGCGGAGTAAACAAACTCTTATGTCCCACCTTAAATTTGCCTCGGAAAATGCCGAGTGGTTTTTGTAACCGTTAAACTTTTTCGGGCTGCATGCCCGAGTACTTCGATTTGTGATCCGGAACTTTTAGAATTTATCTGAACTTGGTTTACCGTTGAATATCTTTATGAATCTCCTGCTGAGTGAACCCATTCTTCATCCGAGACAACTTTTGTATTCGCAGCGCAGCTCCGAAGGAGAGGGAAGCAGTTGACCCATGTCTTGTCGCCCTTGCGGGTCGGCGACAGAGTGCGCATCGTATTTGTGGCGAAGCTCTCCAGTGAAATGGCTCCATAAATAATGCATAATCACCAATGCATTACTCGTAAACTATCCATGGACCATACAGTAGTAGAGAGTGTTTTCTCTCCCCTCTTCCTTCATCTTTTAGTATCCCCTTGATGATCAGAGAACGGTCTGTTATGTACCACGTACACGCTACCTATTATTTGCACTTTCATGTGTATGTGTACATCAACACTCTTGTAATATACTCTTTCTGTAAACTAACATAAGGGCGTTTAGAATACTAAAGTAATGATTTAAACGCTTTTATATTATAAGGGCTTTTAGAATACTAAAGTAATGATTTAAACGCTCTTATATTATATTAGTTTACAGA
>NW_021294559.1:0-1248 GCF_002162155.2 Triticum dicoccoides | reverse complement strand
GCTTGTGATCCTGGCATGGTTAGCAGCAATAGAAACACACAAGAATATGATCCTACAGACTACGAACAAGTGGTGGTGGTGGGTGTCACAAATCCGTCAAGCAAATCTCAAATTCTTACCAGTTCTTACTGATGAGGACATGACTACCTTGGATATGACCAAAAATATTGCATATATGCATATTTGTCAGGTGATTTCTAGTGCAAACTATTCAATAATCTATTTATGTTATCCAGAACAAAAATACTTCACACACTTTTGTGTTTTGTCTAATTGCAGGTGTATGGGACATTTGTACAATCCACATATGAAGATAAGGAAGAAAGAGATGTTTATTTGCTGTCCAAAAAGTTCTCTCGCGTCACTTTTGGCCCAAGAGAAGATAGAGTCCAAGTCTCTCACGTTCTGGATTCAGATTCGGACTGCACAGACATACCTGACTCAAAACGCACACAAGTTTTTCATACGGACTCCGAATTGGGTGATTATTTTTTTGTTGGAAACTAGATTTCGTGCACTTTCCAACCCAATTGGAATCACCTTCAAATTCGTCCGGAGCGTTGAGTTGTGGACGAAACAATTTGATGCTGCAGCAGAATCCGAGTCAAACTACAAGTCCAAAGGTGTTACATCACCTCCACTTGGGCCCATTGGCCTTGTACGACCTAGATTTAGTTTTAGGCTGCCTTGGGACGTCCTCCCACCTCCTTGGCCGCCACCCCTTGCTCCTATATAAGTAGATCCATCTAGTAGATTTTCCTTGGGATTTGTTTAGTTAAAAGTTAGCCATTGCAACTTCGTGTACTTCGTTTGTGTCCAACGACCAGACCAAGACCGCTTCCGGATCCCCACCATTATCAATACCTCATATATATTTGCAATATTCAGATTGCTTTATCATATTCTTGCTCGTTCTTCGATTGCTTGCAGGAATAGACCTTCGTGGTCAGGCTGACCGTGCTTCCGGCATCGTCAGTAACCTCAGGAGATTGGTTTAGCGATTGCTAAGGCGCAACGTCGTGCACGTTTGTAGTCGGATCGTCAAAGTCGTCTCCACCAAATCGATAGTTATCATCTCATCGAAAGATCGGGACCCTCGCCTCTATCAAGTGGTATCAGTTTTCAGGTTGCTCGGTGAGAATTTCCAGTTTTCCTAGATTAGATTTATTTTCTTACCTATTGTCCAAGAAAAAGCCACAAAAAAAGAGTTAGATCTATTCATCCTTGGTCCAAGCCAGTCTGAGCCTT
>NW_021294558.1:0-1911 GCF_002162155.2 Triticum dicoccoides | reverse complement strand
GTTTAAAACGGCCATTAAATGGTGGTATAGATACATTAACCTGATCATGTGCATTTGGATGTTTGTGCACCTCTCGTGACGGTTGTGGTATTTGCAAAGGTGGTGGCACGTCTCCCGCGATCGACAAAGCCCATGAATTGACTCTGGATCCTGTCATGATTAGTAGAACAAGAAACAAAACCCAAAAATAATGTTCGTATAACTACTAGGATGTGGTGGTAAAACGCTCACAGTAAAGCAAATATCAATGTCTTACAAGTTCTTACCATGCAGCAGGCGGTGATCGGCAACCAGCGGTGTCAAGTAACTCCGAATATTGAGTAAAGCGATTGCCAGGGGAGCGTACGTATACACGGTGTAGAAATATGTGGAGCTGGGTTGGCTATATATGGTAGCAAAAGATTAGCAATAATCAATTCAAAGATGCAATGTTGAATAAACGCTCAACGACGGTACTGTGCTGGTCCTAGGCTAGACTGAACTAGAGACGCGAGCCTAGAACAGTAATGAGGTCACGTCGTAGCACAACCAGCATCAATGAAGGATACTAAGTAGCTCTGGACAGCAAGATATAAGTGAAGATCACAACGGCAGTAAAGATAATGATGTGAAAGAACAGCCAAGCTGTTTTACTGAACAGTGCACAAAACAGATTCCAATCCGAATTCAACTACGAGATTGAGTCTAAAAAGATCTGAATTTTGTTTTTTTTCTCTCTTTTTTTCTCGCACTTTTTTTTTCTTTCTCTCCTTTTTTTCTCTGACTTTTTTTTCTCTTTTTTTTCTCTCTTTTTTTTTCTTTCTTTTTTTTCTCCCTCTTTCCAAAACAAACTAGATAAGATGCAGATTGGATCAAGTGAAGATGTGAACGATCTCAACTATTATTATGACAATGAATGGCGGGTAGCACGTGGTGGAAATTGATGGATGGGTGGTGGACAGCGGAAGAGATAATGATGCAGCGGTGGCGTGACTAATGTGAACAGAACTCGAAACTCTAAACGAACTAGACACTAAGACCAGCAACTCGACACGACGATGCAACCGATAATTCAATTATGCAAGCAATAAAAAGAAAATTGCAAAGGCTCAGACTGGCTTGGACCAAGGATGAATAGATCTAACTCTTTTTTTGTGGCTTTTTCTTGGACAATAGGTAAGAAAATAAATCTAATCTAGGAAAACTGGAAATTCTCACCGAGCAACCTGAAAACTGATACCACTTGATAGAGGCAAAGGTGTCCCGATCTTTCGATGAGATGATAACTATCGATTTGGTGGAGACGACTTTGACGATCCGACTACAAACGTGCACGACGTTGCGCCTTAGCAATCGCTAAACCAACTCCGAGAGGTTATTGACCACGCTGGAGCACGATCAACCTGACCACGAAGGTCTATTCCTGCAAGCAATCGAAGAACGAGCAAGAATATGATAAAGCAATCTGAATATTGCAAATATATATGAGGTATTGATAATGGTGGGGATCCGGAAGCGGTCTTGGTCTGGTCGTTGGACACAAACGAAGTACACGAAGTTGCACTGGCTAACTTTTAACTAAACAAATCCCAAGGAAAAGCTACTAGATGGATCTACTTATATAGGAGCAAGGGGTGGCGGCCAAGGAGGTGGGAGGACGTCCCAAGGCAGCCTAAAACTAAATCTAGGTCGTACAAGGCCAATGGGCCCAAGTGGAGGTGATGTAACACCTTTGGACTTGTAGTTTGACTCGGATTCTGCTGCAGCATCAGATTGTTTCGTCCACAACTCAACGCTCCGGACGAATTTGAAGGTGATTCCAATTGGGTTGGAAAGTGCACGAAATCTAGTTTCCAACAAAAAAAGAATCACCCAATTCGGAGTCCGTATGAAAAACTTGTGTGCGTTTTAAGTCAGGTATGTCTGTGCAGT
>NW_021294557.1:0-1509 GCF_002162155.2 Triticum dicoccoides | reverse complement strand
TACGACCTAGATTTAGTTTTAGGCTGCCTTGGGACATCCTCCCACCTCCTTGGCCGCCACCCCTTGCTCCTATATAAGTAGATCCATCTAGTAGCTTTTCCTTGGGATTTGTTTAGTTAAAAGTTAGCCATTGCAACTTCGTGTACTTCGTTTGTGTCCAACGACCAGACCAAGACCACTTACGGATCCCCACCTTTATCAATACTTCATATATACTCGCAATATTCAGATTGCTTTTATCATATTCTTGCTTGTTCTTCGATTGCTTGCAGGAATAGACCTTCGTGGTCAGGTTGATTGTGCTCCAGCGTGGTCAATAACCTTTCGGAGTTGGTTTAGCGATTGCTAAGGCGCAACATCGTGCACGTTTGTAGTCGGATCGTCAAAGTCATCTTCACCAAATCGATAGTTATCATCTCATCGAAAGATCGGGACACCCCCGCCTCTATCAAGTGGTATCAGTTTTCAGGTTGCTCGGTGAGAATTTCCAGTTTTCCTAGATTAGATTTATTTTCTTACCTATTGTCCAAGAAAAAGCCACAAAAAAAGAGTTAGATCTATTCATCCTTGGTCCAAGCCAGTCTGAGCCTTTGCAATTTTCTTTTCATTGTTTGCATTATTGAATTATCGGTTGCATCGCCGTGTCGAGTTGCTGGTCTTAGTGTCTAGTTCCTTTAGAGTTTCGAGTTCTGTTCACATTAGTCACGCAGCCGCTGCATCATTATCCCATCCGCTGTCCATCATCCCATCCGCTGTCCATCATCCCATCCACCAATTTCCACCGTGTGCTACGCACTATTTATTGTCATAATCATAGTTGAGGTCACTCACATCTTCGCCTGATCGAATCTGCATCTTATCTAGTTTGTCTTGGAAAGAGGGAGAAAAAGAAGATAAAGAAAAAAAAGAGAGAAAAAAGGAAAGAAAAAAAAAGAAAAAGAGGGAGAAGAAAAAGAAAAAAAAAGGCGTGAGAAAAAAAAAGAGAAGAAAAAAAATTGGATCTATCTAGAATCAATCTCGTACCTGAATTCGGATTGGAATCTGTTTTGCGCACTGTTCAGTAAAATAGGTGTATCTTCCTCATACGAAGTCAGTTTTGGCTCCGTGAGTACTCAAATTGAAGATAGCGACGAGCCGCATCTAAATAGTTGCAGAAGCTAGTTCAATATTCGACACCTCAAAATCGGCTTCTAAATAGGTCTTTTTGCCCTCCGAAGTTCGTGAACACAACTTGTTCCAATTTTTCAGGCCAGTTTTAGAATTCTTTGACTCCTCATATCAACTCGGAATTGAGTGATTCTTTTTGCATTGGAAAGCTTGAGTTAGTAGCATTCTTTGAAAGAATTTATCAGAAAATTGTCTCAAACTTTTCAAGAGGAAAGTTGGAGAGAGAGTTGTTGTATATCCTGCTTGGCAGTTGTTTTTCATCATTATCTTCACCATGTGACACATCGCCCCCGAGAGTGGCTACATCATCTGAGTTGATCATAAGAGGTAACGAAAAAGGTA
>NW_021294556.1:0-1094 GCF_002162155.2 Triticum dicoccoides | reverse complement strand
AAATTCGTATGAAATTGGGAGATGAATGGAAAACAGCATTTAAAACTAAGTTTGGATTATATGAGTGGTTAGTCATGCCTTTTGGGTTAACTAATGCACCTAGTACTTTCATGAGATTAATGAACGAAGTTTTACGTGCTTTCATTGGACGATTTGTGGTAGTTTACTTTGATGACATATTGATTTATAGCAGATCTTTGGAAGAACATTTGGAACATTTACGTGCTGTTTTTATTGCTCTACGTGATGCATGTTTGTTTGGTAACCTTGGGAAGTGCACCTTTTGCACCGACCGAGTATCTTTTCTTGGCTATGTTGTTACTCCACAGGGAATTGAAGTTGATAAAGCCAAGATTGAAGCTATTGAGAGTTGGCCGCAGCCCAAAACGGTCACACACGTGAGGAGTTTTCTTGGCCTCGCTGGATTCTATAGGCGTTTTGTGAGAGATTTCAGCACCATTGCTGCACCTCTCAATGAGCTTACAAAGAAAGATGTGCTTTTTCTTTGGGGTACCGCACAGGAAGAAGCCTTCTCCGTATTGAAAGATAAGTTGACACATGCTCCTTTACTCCAACTTCCTAATTTTAATAAGACTTTTGAGCTCGAATGTGATGCTAGTGGAATTGGATTAGGAGGTGTGTTATTACAAGATGGCAAACCCGTTGCATACTTTTCTGAAAAATTGAGTGGGCCTAGTCTGAATTATTCTACTTATGATAAAGAATTATATGCTCTTGTTCGGACTTTAGAAACATGGCAACATTATTTATGGCCCAAAGAATTTGTTATACATTCTGATCATGAATCTTTGAAACATATTAAAAGTCAAGCTAAACTGAATCGTAGACATGCTAAATGGGTTGAATTCATTGAGACTTTCCCTTATGTCATTAAACACAAGAAGGGAAAAGAAAATGTTATTGCTGATGCATTGTCTCGTCGCTATACTATGCTTTCACAACTTGACTTCAAAATATTTGGTTTGGAGACCATCAAAGATCAATATGTGCATGATGCTGATTTTAAAGATGTAATGCAGAATTGTAAAGAAGGAAGAATGTGGAACAAGTTTGTCGTTAACGATGGATTTGTG
>NW_021294555.1:0-1289 GCF_002162155.2 Triticum dicoccoides | reverse complement strand
GTCAAGTACAAGAGCTTCTCGACAAAGGTTATATACGCGAATCCCTTAGTCCTTGTGCTGTTCCTATTATTCTAGTGCCGAAAAAGGATGGTACATCACGTATGTGTGTTGATTGTAGAGGCATTAATAATATTACTATTCGTTATCGTCATCCTATTCCTAGGCTAGATGATATGCTTGATGAATTGAGTGGCTCTACAATATTCTCCAAAGTTGATTTGCGTAGTGGCTACCATCAAATTCGTATGAAATTGGGAGATGAATGGAAAACAGCATTTAAAACTAAGTTTGGATTATATGAGTGGTTAGTCATGCCTTTTGGGTTAACTAATGCACCTAGTACTGTCATGAGATTAATGAACGAAGTTTTACGTGCTTTCATTGGACGATTTGTGGTAGTTTACTTTGATGACATATTGATTTATAGTAGATCTTTGGAAGAACATTTGGAACATTTACGTGCTGTTTTTATTGCTCTACGTGATGCACGTTTGTTTGGTAACCTTGGGAAGTGCACCTTTTGCACCGACCGAGTATCTTTTCTTGGCTATGTTGTTACTCCACAGGGAATTGAAGTTGATAAAGCCAAGATTGAAGCTATTGAGAGTTGGTCGCAGCCCAAAACGGTCACACACGTGAGGAGTTTTCTTGGCCTCGCTGGATTCTATAGGCGTTTTGTGAGAGATTTCAGCACCATTGCTGCACCTCTCAATGAGCTTACAAAGAAAGATGTGCTTTTTCTTTGGGGTACCGCACAGGAAGAAGCCTTCTCCGTATTGAAAGATAAGTTGACACATGCTCCTTTACTCCAACTTCCCGATTTTAATAAGACTTTTGAGCTTGAATGTGATGCTAGTGGAATTGGATTAGGAGGTGTGTTATTACAAGATGGCAAACCCGTTGCATACTTTTCTGAAAAATTGAGTGGGGCTAGTCTGAATTATTCTACTTATGATAAAGAATTATATGCTCTTGTTCGGACTTTAGAAACATGGCAACATTATTTATGGCCCAAAGAATTTGTTATACATTCTGATCATGAATCTTTGAAACATATTAAAAGTCAAGCTAAACTGAATCGTAGACATGCTAAATGGGTTGAATTCATTGAGACTTTCCCTTATGTCATTAAACACAAGAAGGGAAAAGAAAATGTTATTGCTGATGCATTGTCTCGTCGCTATACTATGCTTTCACAACTTGACTTCAAAATATTTGGTTTGGAGACCATCAAAGATCAATATGTGCATGATGCTGATTTTAAAGATGTAATGCAGAATTGTAAAGAA
>NW_021294554.1:0-1021 GCF_002162155.2 Triticum dicoccoides | reverse complement strand
TGCATATAACATCAACGCATAAAACCTGGCTCGGATGCCACTGTTGGGGAACGTAGTAATTTCAAAAAATTTCATACGTACACACAAGATCATGGTGATGGCATAGCAACGAGAGGGGAGAGTGTTCGTCCACGTACCCTCGTAGACCGTAAGCGGAAGCGTTATGACAACGCGGTTGATGTAGTCGTACGTCTTCACGATCCGACCGATCCAAGCACCGAACGTATGGCACCTCCGAGTTCAGCACACGTTCAGCTCAATGAAGATCCCCGGGCTCCGATCCAGCAAAGCTTCGGGGATGAGTTTCGTCAGCATGACAGCGTGGTGACGATGATGATGTTCTACCGGCGCAGGGCTTCGCCTAAACTCCGCGACGATATGATCGAGGTGGAATATGGTGGAGGGGGGCACCGCACACGGCTAAGGAACGATCCGTAGATCAACTTGTGTGTCTATGGGGTGCCCCCCTGCCCCCGTATATAAAGGAGGGAGGGGGAGGCCAGCCGGCCCCTTGGGCGCGCCAAGGGAGGAGGAATCCTCCTCCTAGTAGGAGTAGGACTCCTCCTTTCCTACTCCTACTAGGAGGGGGAAGGAAGGGGGAGAGGGGGAAGGAAAGAGGGGGGGCGCCGCCCCCCCTCCTAGTCCAATTCGGACCAGAGGGTGGAGGGGGCGCGCGGCCCATGCTGGCCGCCCCTCTCTCCTTTCCCCTAAGGCCCATAAGGCCCAATACTCTCCCGGGGGGTTCCGGTAACCCCCCCGGCACTCCGGTTTTCTCCGAAATCACCCGGAACACTTCCGGTGTCCGAATATACTCGTCCAATATATCAATCTTTATGTCTCGACCATTTCGAGACTTCTCGTCATGTCCGTGATCATATCCGGGACTCCGAACAAACTTCGGTACATCAAAACTTATAAACTCATAATAAAACTGTCATCGTAACGTTAAGCGTGCGGACCCTACGGGTTCGAGAACTATGTAGACATGACCTAGAGCCATTCTCGGTCAATAACCAATAGC
>NW_021294553.1:0-1087 GCF_002162155.2 Triticum dicoccoides | reverse complement strand
GACGAACCCTGGGGTGCGTTTGCGTGTCGATCATCAACACTCGCAGTTTTGGCCGATTCTGTCCCGTTTCGTGACTATTACCTAGTTTTGGGGCCCCGGTGTGATTTCCACAACTGACGAACCGCAGGGTGCGTTTACATGTCGGTTATCAACACTCACAATTTTGGCCAATTCTGGTTCATTTCGTGCACTATTACTCACCGTTTTGGGGTCCTAGAGCGATTTCCATGATTGACGATCCCTGGGGTGCATTTATGTGTCGGTCATCCACACTCGCAGTTTTGGCTGACTCTGCCCCGTTTCATGGATTATTACTCATCGTTTTGGGGTCCCGGAGCGATTTGCACGATTGACGCACCCCCGGGGTGCATTTACGTGTCGCTCACCAGCAATCCTAATTTTGTTCGATTCTGGGCTCTTCCATGGACTATTACTCACCATTATGGGGTCCCAGCGCTATTTCCACATTCACAATCCCCGGGGTGCGTTTATGTGTACGTCGTCAATAGTCGCAATTTTGGCTGATTCTGGCCCGTTTCATGGACTATTACTCACCATTTTGGTGTCCCAAAGCGATTTCGATGGTTGTTGAACCCTAAGGTGCGCTTACGTGTCGGTCATCAACAAACGCAGTTTGGGCTGATTCTGGCCCGATTCTTGGACTATTACTCACCATTTTGGGGTCCCAAAGCGATTTCCATAGTTGTTGAACCAAAAGGTGCGCTTACGTGTCGGTCATCAACACTCGCAGTTTTGGCCGATTTTGGCCCGTCTCTTGGACTATTACTCACTGTTTTGGGGTCCTGGAGTGATTTCCACGATTGACAAACCCTGGGGTGCGTTTGCGTGTCGATCATCAACACTCGTAGTTTTGGCCGATTCTGTCCCGTTTCGTGACTATTACCCAGTTTTGGGGCCCCGGAGTGATTTCCACAACTGACGAACCGCAGGGTGCGTTTACATGTCGGTTATCAACACTCACAATTTTGGCCAATTCTGGTTCATTTCGTGCACTATTACTCACCGTTTTCGGGTCCTAGAGCGATTTCCATGATTGACCATCCCTGGGTGCATTTATGTGTCGGTC
>NW_021294552.1:0-689 GCF_002162155.2 Triticum dicoccoides | reverse complement strand
CAGTGAAGATAATGATGAAAAACAACTGCCAAGCAGGATATACAACAACTCTCTCTCCAACTTTCCTCTTGAAAAGTTTGAGACAATTTTCTGATAAATTCTTTCAAAGAATGCTACTAACTCAAGCTTTCCAATGCAAAAAGAATCACTCAATTCCGAGTTGATATGAGGAGTCAAAGAATTCTAAAACTGGCCTGAAAAATTGGAACAAGTTGTGTTCACGAACTTCGGAGGGCAAAAAGACCTATTTAAAAGCCGATTTTGAGGTGTCAAATATTGAACTAGCTTCTGCAACTATTTAGATGCGGCTCGTCGCTATCTTCAATTTGAGTACTCACGGAGCCAAAACTGACTTCGTATGAGGAAGATACACCTGTTTTACTGAACAGTGCACAAAACAGATTCCAATCCGAATTCAGGTACGAGATTGATTCTAGATAGATCCAATTTTTTTTTTCTTCTCTTTTTTTTCTCACGCCTTTTTTTTTCTTTTTCTTCTCCCTCTTTTTCTTTTTTTTTTCTTTCCTTTTTTCTCTCTTTTTTTTTCTCTCTCTTTTTTTTTCTCCCTCTTTCCAAGACAAACTAGATAAGATGCAGATTGGATCAGGCGAAGATGTGAATGACCTCAACTATGATTATGACAATGAACAGTGCGTAGCACATGGTGGAAATTAATAGATGGGATGGTG
>NW_021294551.1:0-1010 GCF_002162155.2 Triticum dicoccoides | reverse complement strand
AACCGTGGAAATCACTTTGGGGCCCAAAACGGTGAGTAATAGTCCACGAAACGGGCCAGAATCGGCCAAAACTGTGAGTGTTGATGACCGACACGTAAACGCACCTTAGGGTTCAACCACTATGGAATCGCTTCGGGGCCCCTAAATGATGAGTACTAGTCCACAAATCGCGTCAGAATTGGCCAAAATTGTAGGTGTTGACGACAGAGACGCAAACGCACCCCGTGGTTTGTAAATCGTGGAAATCGCTCTGGGACGCCAAAACGGTGAGTAATAGTGCAGGAAACGGACCAGAAAATGGCCAAAATTCTGAGTGTCATTAACCGACACGTAAACGCACCACGGGGTTCGTAAATCGTGGAAATCAGTCCGGCACCCCCAAAACTAAGTAGTACTCTAAGAAACGGGCCAGAATCGGCCAAAACTGCGAGTGTTGATGACCGACACATAAACGCACCCCGGTGTTCGTCAATCATGGAAATCACGCCGGGACCCAAAAACAGAGTAATTGTCCAAGAAACGGGCCAGAATCGTCTAAAACAGCGAGAGTTGATGACCGACACATAAATGCACCCCGCGGTTCGTTAACCGTGGAAATCACTCCAGGGCCCCAAAACAGTGAGTATTAGTCCATGAAACGGGCCAGAATCAGCCAAAACTGCGAGTGTTGATGACTGACACGTAAGCGCGCCTTGGGGTTCAACAACTTTGGAAATCACTTCAGTACCAAAAAACGGTGACTAATAGTCCACAAAACGCGTTAGAATTGGCCAAAATTGTGAGTGTTCATAACCGACACGTAAGCGCACTCGGGGGTTCGTTACTCGTGGAAATCATTCCGCGGCCCCAAAACAGTGAGTAATAGTCCACGCAACGGGCCAGAACTGGCCAAAACTACTAGTATTGATGACCGACATGTGAACGCACCCCGCGGTTCGTTAATCGTGGAAATCACTCCGGGGCCCCAAAACAGTGAGTGTTGATGACCGACACGTAAACGCACCTCAGGG
>NW_021294550.1:0-985 GCF_002162155.2 Triticum dicoccoides | reverse complement strand
TAAAAGTTTGGGGATGCGATGCTTATGTCAGGAAACTTCAACCTGAAAAGCTCGAACCCAAATCGGAAAAATGCGTCTTCATAGGATACCCTAAAGAAACTGTTGGGTATATCTTCTACCTCAGATCCGAAGGCAAGATCTTTGTTGCCAAGAATGGGTCCTTTCTGGAGAAAGAGTTTCTCTCGAAAGAAGTAAGTGGGAGGAAAGTAGAGCTTGATGAAGTATTGCCTCTTGAACCGGAAAATGGCACAACTCAAGAAAATGTTCCTGAGGTGCCTACACCGACTAGAGAGGAAGTTAATGATAATGATCAAGATACTTCTGATCAAGCTCCTACTGAAATTCGAAGGTCCACGAGGACACGTTCCGCACCAGAGTGGTACGGCAACCCTGTCTTAGAAATCATGTTGTTAGACAACGGTGAACCTTCGAACTATGAAGAAGCAATGGCGGGTCCGGATTCCGACAAATGGCTAGAAGCCATGAAATCCGAGATAGGATCCATGTATGAGAACGAAATATGGACTTTGACTGACTTGCCCGTAGAACGGCGAGCCATAGAAAATAAATGGATCTTTAAGAAGAAGACAGACGCGGATGGTAATGTGACCATCTATAAAGCTCGGCTTGTCGCTAAGGGTTATCGACAAGTTCAAGGGGTTGACTACGATGAGACTTTCTCACCGGTAGCGAAGCTGAAGTCCGTCCGAATCATGTTAGCAATTGCCGCATTTTATGATTATGAAATTTGGCAAATGGACGTCAAAACGGCATTCCTTAATGGTTTCCTTAAGGAAGAATTGTATATGATGCAGCCGGAAGGTTTTGTCGATCCTAAAAATGCTGACAAGGTGTGCAAGCTCCAACGCTCGATTTATGGGCTGGTGCAAGCATCTCGGAGTTGGAACATTCGTTTTGATGAGATGATCAAAGCGTTTGGGTTTACACAGACTTATGGAGAAGCCTGTGTTTACAAGAAAGTGAG
>NW_021294549.1:0-917 GCF_002162155.2 Triticum dicoccoides | reverse complement strand
CTTCTTCGTTCCTGTGTCTGTCCCTTCGGGGAAATGTCACGCTTTGAGTACCGGAGTCCTGTTAGCCCGCTACATCCCGGTTTACCGGAGTCCTGCTAGCCCAGTGCTACAGCCCGGACCCACTTGCTGATGACCGACACGTTCGAAGCTGGGTCATGGATGCCTGTCCCTGTAAGTCTGTGCCACTTTGGGTTTACGACTAGTCATGTCAGCCCGGGCTCTTTATCATATGGATGCTAGCGACACTATCATATACGTGAGCCAAAAGGCGCAAACGGTCCCGGGCAAAGGTAAGGCGACACCCGTGAGGCTACCGTGCGTGAGGCCGCAAAGTGATATGAGGTGTTACCGGCTAGATCGATGTGACATCGAGTCGGGGTCCTGACAGCGTTGGCATCAGAGCCGGACTGCCTGTAGGTTCTCCAAGCCAAACTGGTCGATGTTGAGTCTAGAAATTCTTTAGTTATATGTAGGGGAATTGTTTGTGGGATGGAACATAAGGCTCTTTTTACTCCTTTATCTTATGACATTCTGATCTGAGTCAGTCCATTCTTCCACCGGGGGTTAAGGAATTAGGACCTATTCTCTCTATCAGGATCACGTGTTACTAATCAGTAGTACCTTATAAGTTTGATGGATACAAGCCTAGTTCAGTTCTACTACCACATTATGTTGTTAGAATGGATTCAGAACTTTGATATGATGATGTTGAGTGTGTATGAAATCCTTTGTCAAATGTCTCAAAATCCTTCTTGAGCATTTACAGCTGTTATGCTGCCGAAATTTTGCTAGAAATTCTAATGCCCTTGCATTATGATTGTGCTTTCAGATGGCCACTCGCGACCTCAATCAAGTGGTTCGCCTGACTCGATGCCTAGATGTACCCGGCCATACTGCCAAGTTGGTCAGGGTAATGA
>NW_021294548.1:0-1788 GCF_002162155.2 Triticum dicoccoides | reverse complement strand
TTGGCAGTTGAGTAGCCTAAATTTGAGCAGCGGAACAATTACCCCTGCACTAGCAAATGATCAGCCACCATTCAACGGCATAATACAACTGCATCGTCTCATAGTTCCTGGTGTTGTCCCCTGCTTGAGACAAGTAGAAGACTTCCCTTCGATCAACGGTAGTAGAGATGGCCTTGTAATGCCAACAGAGAAATATGGACATGACTTGCAATTTCAATATCACAAGAGGAACACATCGTGGGACCTGCCAAACCATTCTTCGGCTTACCAGTACAGCTTTTACTGCAATTAAATGGTTTGCGGCTAAAGGAAAATGATGGAGATAGCACCTACCGATTCAACAGAAAGACATAAATAGAGCAGAAGATTTCAGTATGTATCAAGAATAATCAAGTGCAACTTGTTGGTCCAACAAGAGTAATGTCGGCTACAACAAAACTTGGAACCAAGAAATTAATTTATGTTGCTAAATGTATTACTAAGAGAACGACTGGATAATCTCCAAAAAAGTAGAAGACCATGATAAAAGCCAAATACATTATTCAGATAGAAAAAACAGAGACATGTGGCAGATCAACTGGCAAATATTTCAACCACTGACGAAAATGACTTGGTAGCATCAACTTGCACGGTAGCCACTTTAGCACAAAAGGATATTTAAATAAATATGAATGTCATGCAAGATGCAGTCATAATTTTGCTCTCATAATTTTGTATATATCAATAGGTGTCCTTAGTGGATCCAATCCATGCATATTGAAGATCGAGGATATGCTGTTTAGAAGCACTGACGGTTCACAGAATAACCGTCTAGTGTCGTAAAGAAGGTATGTGGAACGAGAGTTTGCTGGAGCTGATGTTGACCGAGATGGAGACCTTCGTGATTGAAACTGGCCACCAACCTGCTATTGTTATCAAAGTGAAGTAGCCACTCGCCAAATCTGACCAGCACGAGCACATCACCATCGCAAGAGTGGACTGCCACTTTCCAATTTTCAACAATCTTACCAAACCGCTCATTGAGATATGCAACCGGCAATTCAACCTGATATTTTAAGGCCCAAACCTCACTTTTGTAATCCTGCATCATCCAGATATCAATGATTTTCACTTCACCATTAAAGATTGACATGCCGAGCTTGTCATGCATCTCGAACAGATTAGCACGCTTAGGATCAAGAACAACCGGAGCATGCATCTCACGGAACGACTCGGCTGTGGTGTCGAATACCATTATATGGCTGCTTTTGCTCTCATGTTTCTGTAGGTGCCAATGCAGGCTACCGCGGAGCAGGACATCGTCCCCCCAGACACTCACCTTCTCCCTCGGCCACCCCCCGATGTTCCTCGGTGGCTGGGCTGAGCCCAATGCAAAGATGAAGAAGGCGTTGACTGCGGGATCATCCTTTTCCTGAGTCAGCAGTATCCGGTACTCGCTTGTAGGACGGTGCCGGTACATTCCGAACGGGAGGAAGGCAGAAAGCATGGGCAGACGAGCATGCTCACGAGTGGTCGGGTTGCAGATGGAAAAGCAGGTGCCATACGTGCTGCCATTTTGTTCGAGCTGACTAATCGAGTTGTCAGTGAAAAGGAGGAGGCCGTCGCAGGAGGCATCTAGATGGATCGTGTCAGCAAGCTGCACCCGGGCAACGTCTTGGACCTGGGCGTCGGTGGCCCGATTGTTGAAGGTGATGATGTTTTGGTAGTAGCTGTCGCCGCAGTTCATGCTTTGCGAGGCGAGGGGGAGAGCGGGCTGGCGGCCGTGGTGGGCGAGGAGGAAGTTGCGGA
>NW_021294547.1:0-1510 GCF_002162155.2 Triticum dicoccoides | reverse complement strand
GTCTAGCCTAGGACCAGCACAGTACCGTCGTTGAGCGTTTATTCAACTTTGCATCTCTGAATTGATTATTGCTGACCCTTTTTGCTACCATAGTATAAGCCTTCCCAGCTCCACATACATCTACGTCGTGCGTTTGACTCTCCCTGGTAATCGCTCTATCCAAGCTTTGAGAGTTTTGACTACAACGGTTGCCGATCACCGCCTGTTGCTGGGTAAGAACTGGTAAGAATTTGAGTTTTGCTTGACGGATTTGTGACACCCACCACCACTGATGAGGACATGACTACCTTGGATATGACCAAAAATATTGCATATATGCATATTTGTCAGGTGATTTCTAGTGCAAACTATTCAATAATCTATTTATGTTATCCAGAACAAAAATACTTCACACACTTTTGTGTTTTGTCTAATTGCAGGTGTATGGGACATTTGTACAATCCACATATGAAGATAAGGAAGAAAGATATGTTTATTTGCTGTCCGAAAAGTTCTCTCACGTCACTTTTGGCCCAAGAGAAGATAGAGTCCAAGTCTCTCACGTTCTGGATTCAGATTCGGACTGCACAGAAACACCTGACTCAAAACGCACACAAGTTTTTCATACCGACTCCGAATTGGGTGATTCTTTTTTTGTTGGAAACTAGATTTCGTGCACTTTCCAACCCAATTGGAATCACCTTCAAATTCGTCCGGAGCGTTGAGTTGTGGACGAAACAATCTGATGCTGCAGCAGAATCCGAGTCAAACTACAAGTCCAAAGGTGTTACATCACCTCCACTTGGGCCCATTGGCCTTGTACGACCTAGATTTAGTTTTAGGCTGCCTTGGGACGTCCTCCCACCTCCTTGGACGCCACCCCTTGCTCCTATATAAGTAGATCCATCTAGTAGCTTTTCCTTGGGATTTGTTTAGTTAAAAGTTAGCCATTGCAACTTCGTGTACTTCGTTTGTGTCCAACGACCAGACCAAGACCGCTAACGGATCCCCACCTTTATCTATACTTCATATATATTCGCAATATTCAGATTGCTTTTATCATATTCTTGCTCGTTCTTCGATTGCTTGCAGGAATAGACCTTCGTGGTCAGGTTGATCGTGCTCCGGCGTGGTCAATAACCTCAGGAGATTGGTTTAGCGATTGCTAAGGCGCAACGTCGTGCACGTTTGTAGTCGGATCGTCAAAGTCGTCTCCACCAAATCGGTAGTATCATCTCATCGAAAGATCGGGACACCCCGCCTCTATCAAGTGGTATCAGTTTTCAGGTTGCTCGGTGAGAATTTCCAGTTTTCCTAGATTAGATTTATTTTCTTACCTATTGTCCAAGAAAAAGCCACAAAAAAAAGTTAGATCTGTTCATCCTTTATCCAAGCCAGTCTGAGCCTTTGCAATTTTCTATTCATTGCTTGCATAGTTGAATTATCGGTTGCATCGTCGTGTCAGTTGCTGGTCTTAGTGTCTAGTTCCTTTAGAGTTTCGAGTTCTGTTCACATTAGTCACGCCGCCGCT
>NW_021294546.1:0-1010 GCF_002162155.2 Triticum dicoccoides | reverse complement strand
ACAAATCGATCAATACTTAACTGAAATTTAATTTCCCTAAATGTGGTACCAAATGAGGATTATCATAGTCTTCAGATGTGATGGCTCTTGCTTAAGCACAACTGAATCAGTTCTTGTAACATGTTTCTGTTACAGGTAGATCACTGGAAGTGCATATTGGACCTCCTGACTGCTTATTCCAAAGTAAATAATCATACAAAAACAACACAATTGGCTGCGTGATGATCGCTCCGTCTACTTTGAGCATTAGTACCGCCAGCGGGTCGAAGAAGACACACGCACGCTTTGAGCGGAACCCCGGTGGGATCTTTCTCACACCCTCGGAGAGCGCCTCCACCGTGACGTCGGCCCTCTCACTTTGGATCGTCGTCACCGCGTCGGACAAAGGCATGGCCAACAGCTCCGGCCATGATGTCTTCTTTGAGTTCATCACGGCCATGTGATTCTACTTCAAAAGATGTCGCTGTTTATGTGTTGTAGAGCGCAAGAGAGTCAAACTAGATGCACAGAAGCCTATAACTATGGAAAGAATTTATATAGTGGAGGCAGACAAGCCAAGAATCTATAAAGTAGATGCATGAACTCCTTCCGGTTTGTTGAAAACCATGTTTCTCGATGGATTTATCATTTGCTGACAAAGTGGACGGAGCATCCCATGCTATCCAAACCTTAAGAGAAGGAAAAAATAATAAAATGGTCGACACATTCAACCGGGCCTTGCTAGGTGACTTGATGGGACGTGAACCAGCGAATCGATCTTCTAGTTCTGGTTTGCTTAATCACTACCCAAGCCCACTGTATTCCTTAATTTATTCATTCAAATCTTCTGAGGGCCGTATGCCGCCTAAAACTTTTGGCCATAAATTTATTTATTTATCTACTACTACCCCTATAAAAAGAAGAGAGGGCGGAGAACCAAACAATCTTAGTCATCTAATCACGCAATCTAATGGTCCATAATCCCTCCATGTTTAACGCTAACAAGCCACAATCCATTGACCGCTAATCCT
>NW_021294545.1:0-1091 GCF_002162155.2 Triticum dicoccoides | reverse complement strand
GCTTGCATGGTGTGCCAAATATTATTGTTTCAGATCGTGATACTAAATTTCTTAGCCACTTTTGGAGATGTTTATGGGCTAAGTTGGGGACTAAACTGCTTTTTAGTACTACTTGTCACCCCCAAACTGATGGACAAACTGAAGTAGTCAATAGAACGTTGTCTACTATGCTTAGGGCTGTTTTGAAGAATAATAAGAAAATGTGGGAGGAATGCTTGCCTCATATTGAATTTGCTTATAATCGTTCATTGCATTCTACTACTAAGATGTGCCCTTTCGAAGTTGTGTATGGTTTCCTACCTCGTGCACCTATTGATTTGTTGCCTCTTCCATCTTCGGAGAAGGTTAATTTTGATGCTAAACAACGTGCTGAATTAATTTTAAAAATGCATGAGTTAACTAAGGAAAACATTGAGCGTATGAATGCTAAATATAAACTTGCTAGAGATAAGGGTAGAAAACATGTTGTGTTTGCACCTGGAGATCTTGTTTGGTTACATTTGCGTAAGGATAGATTTCCTGATTTGCGCAAATCAAAGCTAATGCCACGTGCTGATGGTCCCTTTAAGGTGTTAGAGAAAATAAATGATAATGCATATAAACTAGAGCTGCCTGCAGATTTTGGGGTTAGTCCCACTTTTAACATTGCAGATTTGAAGCCTTATTTGGGTGAGGAAGATGAACTTCCGCCGAGGACGACTTCATTTCAAGAAGGGGAGGATGATGAGGACATCAATACAATTGTTACACCCACAGCCCCTGCTGCTATACATACTGGACCAATTACTAGAGCTCGTGCACGCCAACTAAATTACCAGGTACTTTCGTTTCTTGGTAATGATTCTAATGTTCATGAGAATATGATGCTGCCTAAATTGGATACATTTGTTTTGCTTACAAATGAAGGGCCTAGCTTGGAGAAGGATGAACATTGGAGCAAGAACAAGCATGGAGATGATGGCATGCGCAAGGGGAACAAGAACGGAGTTACAAGTGATGATTTCAGGACTTTGAAGCCACCATAATGGGTGCATGAAGCCTAGGACGAAATATACAAGATGCCACTTCATAAATTTCGTCCCGAGGCTATT
>NW_021294544.1:0-1706 GCF_002162155.2 Triticum dicoccoides | reverse complement strand
TTGTACGACCTAGATTTAGTTTTAGGCTGCCTTGGGACGTCCTCCCACCTCCTTGGCCGCCACCCCTTACTCCTATATAAGTAGATCCATCTAGTAGCTTTTTCCTTGGGTTTTGTTTAGATTAAAAGTTCGCCATAGCTGCAACTTCGCGTACTTCGTTTGTGTTCAACGACCAGACAAAGGCGTCACAGAACCCCACCTTGATCAATAAAGCTTTCATCTTATATTCGCAATATCCAGATTGCAATCTCAGTTTCTTGCTTGTTCTTCGTTTGCTCGCAGGAAACAGACCCTCGTGGTCAGGTTGATCGTGCTCCGGCGTGGTCAATAACCTCTCGGAGTTGGTTTAGCGATTGCTAAGGCGCGACGTCCTCGCACGTTCGTAGTCGGATCGTCAAAGTCGACTTCCACCAAAGCGATATCCATCATCTCATCGAAAGACGGGACACCTTTGCCTCTATCAGGCTCAATAGGAACACGTTGTGCTCGTCCATACTGATTCGGAAGCGGGCGTAGTTGTTGTTGTTGCAGAGGTGCGACAGGTGCAGCCGGTGGTGGAAGACGCGCAAGCAGTTCATTAAATCTGTTATCGAGCTTTGTTTCGAACGTCTTCTCAAGGCCAGTAATCTTCTCCATGGCCTCTTCAAAATTGTTCAGCACATCTTGCACCTGTTCAGTCATCATTTGCTGAAACTTATCATGAAGCTCCTTGTTCGATAAGTTCTCCCAGTCAATCTCGTCGGCTTGTGATCCCGGCATGGTTAGCAGCAATAGAAACACACAAGAATATGATCCTACAGTGATAGAGGCGAGGGTCCCGATCTTTCGATGAGATGATAACTATCGATTTGGTGGAGACGACTTTGACGATCCGACTACAAACGTGCACGACGTTGCGCCTTAGCAATCGCTAAACCAATCTCCTGAGGTTACTGACGATGCCGGAAGCACGGTCAGCCTGACCACGAAGGTCTATTCCTGCAAGCAATCGAAGAACGAGCAAGAATATGATAAAGCAATCTGAATATTGCAAATATATATGAGGTATTGATAATGGTGGGGATCCGGAAGCGGTCTTGGTCTGGTCGTTGGACACAAACGAAGTACACGAAGTTGCAATGGCTAACTTTTAACTAAACAAATCCCAAAGAAAAAGCTACTAGATGGCTCTACTTATATAGGAGCAAGGGGTGGCGGCCAAGGAGGTGGGAGGACGTCCCAAGGCAGCCTAAAACTAACCCTAGGTCGTACAAGGCTCATGGGCCCAAGTGGAGGTGATGTAACACCTTTGGACTTGTAGTTTGACTCGGATTCTGCTGCAGCATCAGATTGTTTCGTCCACAACTCAACGCTCCGGACGAATTTGAAGGTGATTCCAATTGGGTTGGAAAGTGCACGAAATCTAGTTTCCAACAAAAAAAGAATCACCCAATTCGGAGTCCGTATGAAAAACTTGTGTGCATTTTGAGTCAGGTATGTCTGTGCAGTCCGAATCTGAATCCAGAACGTGAGAGACTTGGACTCTATCTTCTCTTGGGCCAAAAGTGACGTGAGAGAACTTTTTGGACAGGAAATAAACATCTCTTTCTTCCTTATCTTCATATGTGGATTGTACAAATGTCCCATACACCTGCAATTAGACAAAACACAAAAGTGTGTGAAGTATTTTTGTTCTGGATAACATAAATAGATTATTGAATAGTTTG
>NW_021294543.1:0-1978 GCF_002162155.2 Triticum dicoccoides | reverse complement strand
CGGACCCGAGAACTCACCGCCGCCGGCCATGGCGCCGCTGTAGCTAGAGCGCATCCACGACGCATCCGAGCCCACCCCCGTGCTCAGCGAGTCCACATGACTCCGTAGCAACCCGCAGCTCGTCCTTCCGTGCATCAAAACGTCGTTTCCGAGCGTGTCGTAGCTCCGGCCGCCGCCCAAGTGGTCGCCATCGTCGATCCCAGCCTCCCTGCGCCCAGCTGCGTACACCCCTAGATGCGGGCGAGCGAGGGCTCCCTTCTGGTGCCCTCAGCGCACCCAGCCGCTGCCCCTAGCGCCACCCCGGTGAGCCGCCGCCGCACCGGATGGTCGCCGGCGGTTAACTCCGGCTGTGCCGACGTGGCACAGCCATTAGCGGCTAATCCCTCCACTAACCAACCCCCCAAGGACACTGACTTATGGGCCCCACGCCCTAATTAACACAGATTACATTTCTGTTTAGTTTTAACTAACCTCAGTGGGCCCACGAGTCAGCTTTGACCAAGATGACGTGGCCGTTGACTGGGCCCACTTGTCAGCGACCTAACCAACCTTGTGTCACTGACCAGTAGGCCCCACTGGTCAGGTTTGACTTGGGCCGCGTCAGTTGACTTGTTGACGTCACGATGACACAATGCTGACGCGGTTAATCATTTTCTAGATTTAAAACAAATTCAAAAAATTCCAGAAAATGCCCAAAACCTCTAAAAATCATAGAAAATTATCTATAACTCCAAATGAAATAATTTATATATGAAAAATTATCAGAAAAATTCAAGGAATCTGTTTATGGCATTTTCATGCATGCTTGAACAATGTTGTCCTCTGTTTTGGACAAAACAAATAAATGGCATTTAACTAATCATATATGGAGTTTGAATTTGAATCTTGTATTCAAACCAACTTCATTTAATTGTGTTGCTAGTTGCATTAGCTCAATCAACAACATATTGCCATGTCATTATCATGCATCATGTTGTGCATTGCATTGATTGTGTTCCTTCTCTATTGCCGGTGATTGTCCCCTCTCGGTAGACGCTGCTCCGACGCTGTGATCATTGACACTGATGAAGACTCAATGTTATCTTCAGAAGTGCCAGGCAAGCAAAAACCCCTTGTTCATTCCGATACAATCCCACTCTCTCGCTCCGGCTCTCTTTTACTGCATTAGGACAACAACGATTCAACTGTTACATGTTGTGGTAGTTGAACCCCTTTCCTCTGCATGACCTGTCATTGCCACAGTAAATAGATGAAATCCACTAGCATGAGTAGGAGTTGTTTGAGCCCTGATGTGCCTACTCATTCATGCTTGTTTGTCATGCCTGCTATTGCATAGAGTCGTGTCAGGTCTGGTTCATCAGGGATGAACCGGAGGTGTGTAAACATGTCCTACAGTGTGTGAGCTAAGTGTGTGAACACGATTTGGTAAAGGTAGCGGTGAGAGGCCATGTAGGAGTACATGGTGGGTTGTCTCATTGAAACCGTTCTTAGGAACTGAGTTCTGTGTTTGTGATCCATGAAACAATTACTACCACGCATTGGGCCCGAAACCAATGGACCCTCTCGGCTTCTTGATCACCCTTGTCCTCTGTCCAGGAGTTGCAACTAGTTTCTGGTGTTTATAGGATATGTGTTGGCGGCCGTGCGTAGCGCTGACCTTAGGGGTGGGCTATGTTGTGGTAGATACACTGTGGCCGGGCATGCCGGGCGCCCGTTTGGTGTCTCGGAACCCTGTACACATCGTTCGGGGCCGTATGTGGAAACCTCGGCCGGACTCCCTGCGGATGGAACCAGGATAGGCGATAAACCTGGACTAGAGACTTGAGTGTTTAGGTAGGCCGTGGCCAACACCCTCGTTGGGCTCCGCTTGAAGGTTGCCGAGTACATGTCGTGTAAACGGCGGTAAGTGGTGAGAGCGTGTGTGAAGAAGTACACCCCTGCAGGGTTAACATCATCTATTCGAATAGCCATGTCCGCG
>NW_021294542.1:0-1374 GCF_002162155.2 Triticum dicoccoides | reverse complement strand
CCGGGACCCTTCCGGTGGTCCCGGTACAATACCGATAACCCCGAAACTTGTCCCGATGCCCGAAATAGCACTTCCTATATATAATTCTTTACCTCCGGACCATTCCGGAACTCCTCGTGGCGTCCGGGATCTCATCCGGGACTCCGAACAACATTCGGGTTTCTGCATATACATATCTTCATAACCCTAGCGTCACCGAACCTTAAGTGTGTAGACCCTACGGGTTCGGGAGACAAGCAGACATGACCGAGACGACTCTCCGGTCAATAACCAACAGCGGGATCTGGATACCCATGTTGGCTCCCACATGCTCCACGATGATCTCATCGGATGAACCACGATGTCGAGGATTTAATCAATCCCGTACGCTATTCCCTTTGTCTATCGATATGTTACTTGCCCGAGATTCGATCGTCGGTATCCCAATACCTCGTTCAATCTCGTTACCGGCAAGTCACTTTACTCGTACCGTAATGCATGATCCCGTGACAAGACACTTGGTCACTCTGAGCTCATTATGATGATGCATTACCGAGTGGGCCCGGTGATACCTCTCCGTCATACGGAGTGACAAATCCTAGTCTTGATCCATGTCACCCAACAGACACTTTCGGAGATACCCGTAGTCTACCTTTATAGTCACCCAGTTACGTTGTGATGTTTGGCATACCCAAAGCACTCCTACGGTATCCGGGAGTTACACGATCTCATGGTCTAAGGAAAAGATACTTGACATTGGAAAACTCTAGCAAACGAACTATACGATCTTGTGCTATGTTTAGGATTGGGTCTTGTCCATCACATCATTCTCCCAATGATGTGATCTCGTTATCAATGACATCCAGTGTCCATAGTCAGGAAACCATGACTATCTGTTGATCAACGAGCTAGTCAACTAGAGACTCACTAGGGACATGTTGGTGTCTGTTATTCACACATGTATTACGATTTCCGGATAACACAATTATAGCATGAATAAAGACAATTATCATGAACAAGGAAATATAATAATAATGCTTTTATTATTGCCTCTAGGGCATATTTCCAACAGTCTCCCACTTGCACTAGAGTCAATAATCTAGTTACATTGTGATGAATCGAACACCCATGGAATTCTGGTGTTGATCATGTTTTGCTCTAGGGAGAGGTTTAGTCAACGGATCTACTACATTCAGGTCCGTATGTACTTTACAAATCTCTATGTCTCCATCTTGAACATTTTCACGAATGGAGTTGAAGCGACGCTTGATGTGCCTTGTCTTCTTGTGAAACCTGGGCTCCTTGGCAAGTGCAATAGCTCCAGTGTTGTCACAGAAGAGCTTGATCGGCCCCGACGCATTGGGTATGACTCCTAGGTCGGTGATGAACTCCTTC
>NW_021294541.1:0-1059 GCF_002162155.2 Triticum dicoccoides | reverse complement strand
CATATTGAATTTGCTTATAATCGTTCATTGCATTCTACTACTAAGATGTGCCCTTTTGAAGTTGTGTATGGTTTCCTACCTCGTGCACCTATTGATTTGTTGCCTCTTCCATCTTCGGAGAAGGTTAATTTTGATGCTAAACAACGTGCTGAATTGATTTTAAAAATGCATGAGTTAACTAAGGAAAACATTGAGCGTATGAATGCTAAATATAAACTTGCTGGAGATAAGGGTAGAAAACATGTTGTGTTTGCACCTGGAGATCTTGTTTGGTTACATTTGCGTAAGGATAGATTTCCTGATTTGTGCAAATCAAAGTTAATGCCACGTGCTGATGGTCCCTTTAAGGTGTTAGAGAAAATAAATGATAATGCATATAAACTTGAGCTGCCTGCAGATTTTGGGGTTAGTCCCACTTTTAACATTGCAGATTTGAAGCCTTATTTGGGTGAGGAACATGAACTTCCGTCGAGGACGACTTCATTTCAAGAAGGGGAGGATGATGAGGACATCAATACAATTGTTACACCCACAGCCCCTGCTGCTATACATACTGGACCAATTACTAGAGCTCGTGCACGCCAACTAAATTACTAGGTACTTTCGTTACTTGGTAATGATTCTAATGTTCATGAGAATATGATGCTGCCTAAATTGGATACATTTGTTTTGCTTACAAATGAAGGGCCTAGCTTGGAGAAGGATGAACATTGGAGCAAGAACAAGCATGGAGATGATGGCATGCGCAAGGGGAACAAGAACGGAGTTACAAGTGATGATTTCAGGACTTTGAAGCCACCATAATGGGTGCATGAAGCCTTGGACGAAATATACAAGATGCCACTTCATAAATTTCGTCCCGAGGCTATTTTAGGTGCTGCGTCACCTTATTATTGGGCCAGGCCCATGTAATTTCGAAATACATAAGTATAGGCTATTTTTAGAGTGCGTATGTGTGGGGAAACAAGAGATAGGGTTGATTTCGGACCCCTCCACCAAGGGCCACGAAATTCCCCCCTCTTCCTCCATATATACAGCCCTTAGGGCATCGTTTAGACT
>NW_021294540.1:0-564 GCF_002162155.2 Triticum dicoccoides | reverse complement strand
GGAGCAGCTCGAGCAGAGGTGGCGGCGGATCTGGCCGGCGTCGAGGGCGGCGGGGCGGCGGCGTCGGGAGAGGATAGGGGAAGGGGATCGAGGGCGAGGGCTCGGGCGAGGGAGAGAGAGGGGATCGAGGGCGAGGGCTCGGGCGAGGGAGAGAGAGGGGATCGAGGGCGAGGGCGAGGGCGAGGGAGAGAGAGGGGATCGATACGAAGTAGGGGGGCACAATACTAATGGCGCACCACCCCTCGGTGCGCCATAAGTATATACATGCTAATGGCGCACCTCGACCTGGTGCGCCATTAGTATTTTTTTTTATTTCCGCTCGAGCCAACAGGTTATCTCCCACCTGACCTTATCCACATCAACTCCCCTCTACTAGCTCGACTGGTCAGGTGCCAGTTCTCACACCAGGAGGTCCTGGGTTCGATTCCTAGGCTCCACAAAAAAAATTATGCATTTAAAATGCTGTTTGATACTTATTTGTGTTTAAATATGTTCAAACTTGTTTAAATCATAACAGTAATTTTTTTATAAGACAGTAATAATTTTTTTAAAAATATCATCAAA
>NW_021294539.1:0-1149 GCF_002162155.2 Triticum dicoccoides | reverse complement strand
TCATGGTGCAATGCACCGGTGAGGATGGCACGGAGGAGGGGGTTGGCGCCGGATCATCGACTACCATCTTCTCCATTAGAATGTCGTCGTCCTCCGGCTGCCTGCCGGCCAGCCGGTCGGCAGCAATGGCTGCCATCTCCTTGTGGTCCGTTGTCCGCACGTCCCGAAGAGCGCTGGAGCACGAGGAAGCCATGGTGGGCAGTAGTGGTGTGGACAAGAGAAAGGGAACAGATGCGGATGACTGCGGCTATGCCGGCGCAGCAGTTTATATAGCAATGGTGGGCGGCCGGAGGGACGGACGTGTGGCACCGGAGTAGCCGCCTCGGCTACCGCGTATCATTAATGTGTGCGGCAGATGGACGGACGGACGGCACTTGTGTCGTTTGAAGGCGGAGCAATCGCCTGCACCGGGAAGCGGGGCGGCCGGCGCTGACTGTTTTGGGCGGAAAACGCGCGCGGGCGAGGAGATGACTTTACTTGGATAGGATGACAATGGGGACCCACCAGGTCCATAGCCTCACGTACGCAAGTGCCTCCTTATTTTTTATATATATATATATATATATATATATATATATATATATAACTATAATTTATTTTGCTTCCTCCTGGTTTCCTGATATCATGGTCCCACACCATTGTCAACCTATGTACTCTAGTCAATAAACAAGAGAATTGCACAAGAAGCGGTCGACAGCTGGGACCAAGCAACTCGAGCAGTATTTGTGTTTTTGAGGTGTGAGCACTGCAGATTTTTTTCGACGTTTACCCCAGATATTAATTTTTCTCCTCTGAACAACAACGAAAACATCGCTGCAGGTATTAACTGGGCGGGCTATTGCCCGTCTAGCCCAGGCCAGATATCCAGCCCAGATATTAATTTTTTTTCAAGCTGAAAATGGCTAGCCTAGCTATACTTTTTTTAGGAATACCCAGGCAAGATCAAGTTGTTATTCACCGCCCCACTTGGCTACAAATATTTCCTAGGAGGGATGCATTAGGCTTGACAAGAAAATGGGCTTTAAGAAATAATAAATGGGATGTAATTATAAAAACTGGGTAGTAACTATTAAAAAATGCACCAAACAGTGATTACTTTATAAAATATTATTTTTGGAATATTGAAAATTTTAATTTCATTAATTGTTG
>NW_021294538.1:0-1170 GCF_002162155.2 Triticum dicoccoides | reverse complement strand
ATTATGGTTTGGGAAGAAACCTAAGCTGTCGTTTCTAAAAGTTTGGGGATGCGATGCTTATGTCAAGAAACTTCAACCTGAAAAGCTCGAACCCAAGTCGGAAAAATGCGTCTTCATAGGATACCCAAAAGAAACTATTGGGTACACCTTCTACCTCAGATCCGAAGGCAAGATCTTTGTTGCCAAGAATGGGTCCTTTCTGGAGAAAGAGTTTCTCTCGAAAGAAGTAAGTGGGAGGAAAGTAGAGCTTGATGAAGTATTACCTCTTGAACCGGAAAATGGCGCAACTCAAGAAAATGTTCCTGAGGTGCCTGCACCGACTAGAGAGGAAGTTAATGATCAAGATACTTCTGATCAAGCCCCTACTGAAATTCGAAGGTCCACAAGGACACGTTCCGCACCAGAGTGGTACGGCAACCCTGTCTTGGAAATCATGCTGTTAGACAACGGTGAACCTTCGAACTATGAAGATGCGATGGCGGGCCCGGATTCCGACAAATGGCTAGAAACCATGAAATCCGAGATAGGATCCATGTATGAAAACAAAGTATGGACTTTGACTGACTTGCCCGTTGAGCGGCGAGCCATAGAAAATAAATGGATCTTTAAGAGGAAGACAGACGCGGATGGTAATGTGACCATCTATAAAGCTCGGCTTGTCGCTAAGGGTTAGCGACAAGTTCAAGGGGTTGACTACGATGAGACTTTCTCACCGGTAGCGAAGCTGAAGTCCGTCCGAATCATGTTAGCAATTGCCGCATTCTATGATTATGAAATATGGCAAATGGACATCAAAACGGCATTCCTTAATGGTTTCCTTAAGGAAGAATTGTATATGATGCAGCCGGAAGGTTTTGTCGATCCTAAGAATGCTGACAAAGTGTGCAAGCTCCAACGCTCGATTTATGGGCTGGTGCAAGCATCTCGGAGTTGGAACATTCGCTTTGATGAGATGATCAAAGCGTTTGGGTTTACACAGACTTATGGAGAAGCCTGCGTTTACAAGAAAGTGAGTGGGAGATCTGTAGCATTTCTCATATTATATGTAGATGACATACTTTTGATGGGAAATGATATAGAACTCTTGGACAGCATCAAGGCCTACTTGAATAAAAGTTTTTCAATGAAGGACCTTGGAGAAGCTGCTTATATATTAGGCATCAAAATCTA
>NW_021294537.1:0-2184 GCF_002162155.2 Triticum dicoccoides | reverse complement strand
AGATCTACACCGATCACCAGAGTCTCAAGTATATCTTCACCCAACCAGATTTGAACCTTAGGCAAAGACGTTGGTTGGAGTTGATCACAGATTATGATCTAGGGATTACCTACACCCCAGGCAAAGCCAATGTCATGGCTGATGCTCTAAGCCGTAAATCCTATTGCAACAATCTCATGTTGCAGCAAGGCCAACCACTTCTCCATGAGGAATTCTGTAAGCTTAACCTTCACATTGCTCCTCGCGGATTCCTTTCTACCTTGGTGGCGAAACCTACCCTTGAGGATCAGATCATCTCTGACCAGAAGTTTGATAGGGGGATTATCCGCATTAAGAGAAACATTAAGAAGGGAGTTGGTGGATGTTTCTCTATGGATGATCGTGGTGTTGTTTTCTTTGAGAATCGCTTGGTGGTTCCCAAGAATCAACATCTGCGACAATTGATCCTTAAGGAGGCGCATGAATCTCCTCTCACGATTCATCCCGGTAGTACTAAGATGTATCAGGACCTACGCCAGAGGTTCTGGTGGACTAGGATGAAGAGAGAAATCGCTGAGTTCGTTGCTAAATGTGACATTTGTCGTCGCGTTAAAGCAGAGCATCAAAGACCTGCTGGCACCCTTCAGCCTTTAGCTATTCCTGAGTGGAAATGGGATAAAGTTGGTATGGACTTCATTACCGGCTTTCCCAGGACCAAGAAAGGGAATAACGCTATCTTCATAGTCGTTGATCGTCTTTCCAAAGTGGCTCACTTCCTTCCTGTTCGGGAAAGTATCACTGCTGGTCAGCTTGCTGACTTATATATTTCTCGAATAGTGTCACTTCATGGTGTTCCACTAGAGATCAATTCAGACCGTGGCAGTCTTTTCACTTCTCATTTTTGGGAGAGTTTCCAAACTGCCATGGGAACCCATCTTTCTTTCAGTACCGCTTTCCACCCTCAATCAAGTGGTCAGGTGGAACGGGTCAATCAAATTCTCGAAGACATGCTTAGAGCTTGTGTTATCTCCTTCGGTATGGATTGGGAGAAATGTCTTCCTTTCGCCGAGTTTGCTTATAACAACAGCTACCAATCCAGCCTCAAGAAAGCTCCTTTTGAGGTTCTCTATGGACGAAGATGTCGAACACCTTTGAACCGGTCAGAAACCGGTGAAAGACAATTCTTTGGACCGGATATGATCCAGGAGGCAGAAGAGCAAGTTCGCATCATTCGTGAGAATTTGAAAACAGCCCAGTCTCGTTAGAAAAGTCAGTACGATCGTCATCATAAGGATATGACTTATGAGATTGGCGACCAAGCTTACCTTCGGGTTACTCCTTTGAAGGGTACCCATCGTTTCGGTATCAAGGGCAAGTTGGCTCCTCGTTACATTGGTCCTTTTCGTATTCTCGCTAAACGAGGAGAGGTTGCCTACCAGTTGGAACTACCTCCACATCTTTCTCGAGTTCATGATGTCTTCCACGTCTCTCAACTCAGGCGTTGCTTCTCGGATCCCATCCGCGAAGTGGACCACGAAACGCTTGATCTCCAAGATAACCTCACATACCGAGAGTACCCGGTTCGCATTCTTGATCAAGCAGAGCGTGTTACCCGACGTCAGAACATCAAGTTTCTCAAAGTTCAGTGGTCTCATCATTCCGAGAGAGAAGCTAGTTGGGAGCGAGAAGATCGTCTTCGACTGGAGTACCCCGCTTTCTTTCCGTCGACCCCTGAATCTCGAGACGAGATTCTGTTAAGTGGGGGCGAGTTGTCACATCCCTAGTCTGGTATGACCTAGGCTAGCTGGTCATTTGTGCATCATGTTTAAATTTCATTTAAATTTGAAATGAGGATTGGTGGAACCCTCAGAATCATTTTTTTTAAAATGACCCAAATAAAAATTTCTCCAAAAGGGTCCAAGAAAATGCTCATGTTGCCCTCTGAAAATATTGGACAGAGATAAAAATCAAACAATATTTTTAGGAGCTCATGGATATTTATTTTGGCCATTTGGATTAATTCGATAAATATTTGCATTGGAAATATATTTCTATATATATGAAATATGGTCCAAAAATTATGCCAATTATAAAAGAGCTCTGGAATAATACCATTAGCCCCTACAAAAATTGGCATAAGGAAATTAAATGATTTAATATATTTATTAAATCAAAACAAATGTCAGAAAAATTAGAAAACAAAAA
>NW_021294536.1:0-2179 GCF_002162155.2 Triticum dicoccoides | reverse complement strand
GATCTTGGAGCTTGAGACGAAGTCTTGTTCTGAAAGTTAGGGTTGGGTGGGTGGGAAGATCCACTGCCACCTTTGCTCTTCTGCTGATACGGCTGACGGAACGGAGGAGGAGGAAGCCAATACTTCTGCTTCTTGGCCACTTGAGTAGAGGAAGAAGGAGTAGTGTCTCTGACTCGCTTCTTGGAAGCATCACACCTCAATTGAGCAGCCTCTTGCTTCAATGCCATGTTGTAGAACTCATCGTACCTCAAGGGCTCAAAGAGAACAAGAGCTAGCTGAATTTCTTCTCTGAGACCACCCCTGAAATGGTATATCATGCTCTTCTCATCAGGGACGTCCTGCTTGGCAAAGCGGGCGAGCTTCTGGAACAACTTGTTGTAGTCATAGACAGACAAAGAGCCTTGCTTCAGGTTGCGGAATTCCTCACGCTTGCTTTCAACCACGCTCTGAGCGATATCGTGAGCTCTGAAATCTTGACGGAATTCATCCCAAGTGATCACACGTCCACCTCTGGAGTCCTTGTACTGCTGGAACCATTCTGCAGCTTAATCTTTGAGTTGGAAGGAAGCGAACTTGACGAAGTCCTCAGGCCTGACGTTACTGCACTCGAAATGCTTGCACAGATCCATGAGCCAATCGTCAGCATCAGTTGCCTCAACACAATTGCTGAAAGTCTTTGGCCCGTTAGCAAGGAACTGGTTGAGTGTAGCAAAGTGATTCTGATTGTTGCCTTGGTTCCCTTGATTGCCTTGATTGCACTCTTGAAGAATTTGCATGATCAACTGTATGTTTGCATTGGTTGCGGCCATCACAGCTTGCCATGCCTCCGGAGGAGGAGGAGGTGGTGGCGGATCTTGATTCTGATTCTGATTGGTGCTCTTAGCGGGAGCCATCCTGAAGAGGTTGACCACCGTTAGCACATAGACAGATAAAAGAAGCTGAGTCCAACAGAATGAAAATTGCAACATATAGTCTTCACATCCGAACAAAATGAATGAATGCATTTCTCTTGAAATGGTCACATATCCATAAATTGAGAAGCCACTTAGAATTTAGGTAGAGAAATAAATCAAGAAGGTACGGATCAAGAACGAATACTCGGTAAGAAATCCCAATCTCAAACCAAATATCCGTGGAAGAATAACTAGAGCTACGAGAATTCCCACCTATGAAACTCCCGAACCTTTCTGGTTATGCAATCAGGTGTTGGGGATACAGGGGAAGCATAATATCTCAACCAAATCTAGCAAATCCTACATCCAGCTGTATCCATCCTTCAACACATAACCGAGAAAACTTCGGAAACCATCTACCTCAACCTTCGAAAAGCATCCGTTATACAAGTTATGGCGATACTCCTGAACTCCCGCCCCAGTACTGGGTGGCGTCGAGGTTATCTCACCAACGAACTGCATAAAAGAGATTTTCGATGTCAGCGTACTAAACTCAGGTATTCCAGAACTGCAACGATAAAATTATGACGACAACACCTCAGAGCTCAACTCCCCGGGACACTTCCACAAAACCCCTGACAGGAGGCACCAAGACAATATTCTCGTCATAAAACCATCGGAACGATTCCAAGATACCCGCGTGATCCTAAAAAAATTTAGTGAAATTTGAGAAGAGAAGAGTCAAAACTCTACGCCAGGATGCCTTACCACAGCGATGAGGAGACTGGGAAGTAAAAAGAATTCCTAAACTCTCCGATATATAATTCCTAACCGACTCAAAACATTTTTCTAGACACAACTCGGCCGCTAAAAACGATCAAGCAATGGGGCTCCTAAGGTCGGGGAAGGCTCTGATTACTAACTTGTAACACCCTCGATGCGACTATATCTCCCACGTGTCGAGCCACGACTTAGAGGCATAATCGCATTGAAGGCATATGTCGCAAGTCAGGCAATCTTCACAACATCCCATGTAATATAGATAATAAAAGGGGAGATAACATAGTTGGATTACACTCGCCACGTCAATCAAGTACATAAATAACATTACATCAACCAAACACTCATGGCCCGACTACGGCGCCAAAATAAAATATAACCCAACAAGCGACACGGTCCCGATCACCCCCAACAGGGCACCACTACTGATCATCAGGAAAAGAAACATAGTATCGTTGAGAGTCTTCGTCGAACTCCCACTTGAGCTCGAGCGCGTCACCTGGAGC
>NW_021294535.1:0-1407 GCF_002162155.2 Triticum dicoccoides | reverse complement strand
AGTAGCATCTCCAGTAGCATCGCATAGCATAATCCTACCCGGCGATCCCCTCCTCATATCCCTGAGGTAGAGCGACCACCGGTTGTATCTGGCACTTGGAAGGGTGTGTTTTATTAAGTATCCGGTTCTAGTTGTCATAAGGTCAAGGTACAACTCCAAGTCGTCCTGTTACCGAAGATCACGGCTATTCGAATAGATTAACTTCCCTGCAGGGGTGCACCACATAACCCAACACGCTCGATCCCATTTGGCCGGACACACTTTCCTGGGTCATGCCCGGCCTCGGAAGATCAACACGTCGCAGCCCCACCTAGGCTCAACAAAGAGGCCAGCACGCCGGTCTAAACCTAAGCGCACAGGGGTCTGGGCCCATCGCCCATAGCACACCTGCACGTTGCGTACGCGGCCGAAAGCAGACCTAGCCTAGTGGCGTTCCAGTCCAATTCGGCGCGCACCGCTCCGTCGCTGACGTCTGAAGTGCTTCGGCTGATACCACGACGTCGGGATACCCATAACTACTCCCACGTAGATGGTTAGTGCGTATAGGCTCGTAGCCAGACTCAGATCAAATACCAAGATCTCGTTAAGCGTGTTAAGTGTCCGCGAACGCCGAACAGGGCCAGGCCCACCTGTCTCCTAGGTGGTCTCAACCTGCCCTGTCGCTCCGCCACAAAGTAACAGTCGAGGGCCGTCGGGAACCCAGGCCCACCTCTACCGGGATGGAGCCACCTGTCCTTTCAGCCCCCTCGTCAGAATCACTTGCGGGTACTCAACGAGCTGACCCGACTTTAGTCACCATCTGTATAGTATGTATGTATGTATAGTATATACCCGTGATCACCTCCCAAGTGATCACGGCCCGATAGTATTGCAAGGCAGACTGACAAGAATGTAGGGCCAATGATGATAAACTAGCATCCTATACTAAGCATTTAGGATTGCAGGTAAGGTATCAACAGATGTAGCGACAATGTCAGGCTATGCATCAGAATAGGATTAACGAAAGCAGTAACATGCTACACTACTCTAATGCAAGCAGTATAGAGGAGAATAGGCGATATCTGGTGATCAAGGGGGGGCTTGCCTGGTTGCTCTGGCAAGAGAGAGGGGTCGTCAACTCCGTAGATGAACTGGGCAGCAGCAGCGTCGGTCTCGTAGTCTACCGGAGAGAAGAGGGGGAAGAAACAATGAATACCAAGTAAACAGATGCATATCGATGCATGACATGTCAAGAAGCGATGCTAGGCGTGCCCTAACGTGGTATGAGGTGGTACTGGTTAAGGGGGGAATCATCCGGGAAAGTATTCCCGGTGCTTCGTGTTTTCGGACAGATGAACCGGAGGGGAAAAGTTGCGAGTTCGATAGGTTAGGGGTGTGTGGCGGACGAACGGACTGCGTATCCGGAAT
>NW_021294534.1:0-1782 GCF_002162155.2 Triticum dicoccoides | reverse complement strand
CGAGAGGGTCCATTGGTTTCGGGCCCAATGCATGGTAGTAGCTGATTCTTAAATCACACATACAGATCTCAGTGCTTAAGGTCGGCTTCAATGAAACAACCCACCATGTACTCCTACATGGCCTCTCATCGATACCTTTACCAAATCGTGTTCACCACACCACTCTCATTACCGACATAATCATTTCACTCTAGCCCATCACCCAGATGAACCAGACCTGACACGACTCTAAGCATAGCAGGCATAGCAAGGTAGGAACAACACATACATATGGCTCAATCAACTCCTACACATGCTAGTGGGTTTCATCTAGTTACTGTGGCAATGACAGGTCATGCAGAGGAAATGGGTTCAACTACCGTACCACACAGCAGTTTGAAACGCGTTGTCTTAATGCAATAAAAGAGAGCAGGAGCGAGAACATGGGATTGTATCGATATGATCAAATGGTTGGTTGCTTGCCTGATGGTTCAATGCACTGATACGGTTCTTCGTTAGGGTAATCACGATACTCCTCGGAGGCAGAACCTGCCGCAAAGAACACCGATACACAACCATCACCAAACAATGTGCAACAATATGATGCATGCATGAAACATATCAATATGAGTGTGTTGGGCTAATGCAACTAAGACCAGAAGGGTTTGAACCAATTTGAATCAAAGATTCAAATTTCAAACTCAAACATGGCCTTTTAAAGTGCTTTTCCTTGTTCTGCATTAAACATCAGGTTAACTTGTTTAATCATGCATGAAAATAGTACAGATGGATAGATTGGATTTTTCTGATCATTTTTCATATATAATTTGTCTGATTTGGAGTTACAGAATAAAAGTTATGGATTTTTAAAGTTTAAACTATATTCTGGAATTTCCTATATTAGATTAATTCCAGAAAATCAATTATTGCGTCATCCTGACGTCAGTGTGACGTCAGCAGGTCAACGGAACACGTCCGGGTCAAACCTGACAGTGGGTCCCGCGTGTCAGTGTGATTAGTTTAATTAAAGTTTAAATAAAACTAAACCTGTTTAATTAACAGGGCTGGGCCCCACCTGTCATTGACTCAGGGGAGTCAACCAGGGCCCACCCGTGGTCAAACCCGGGTCGGCTGCACCGACGTTTAGCCGCCGGCGAGCCCGACGCCGCGGCGGAAGTGGTTTTGGCTGTTTCGGCCACCAAATGGGTCGCGGAGACCACCGGAGTGGAGCTGAGGACGAGCCGCAGCTCTTGGTGGAGTCCGTTGGGGTCGGGGTAGCCGGAGTTGGCGCCGGCAATGACTTTGGCGGCCACCGAGGTTCGGCCGAAGACGAACTTGACGCTAGAGGGGTCAGTGAGGCTCGGGGAGTGGCTAGCTAGGTGCTAAGTGACACGGTGAGTATGATGGACACCGCGGAGTGGCCGGAGGATGACCGGGAGCACGTCGGCGACGAGCTCCACGGCGGTGGGTGCGGTTGAGCTCCGGGAGGTCGCTACACGGCTCGGGAGCAAGAACGGAAGGAAGGGGAAGATGGCTAAGCTCACAGTGAGTGCGACGAAGCCCTTGGTGTGGCCGGAGATGAACCGGAGCGACGACGGCGTTGAAGGGGATCTCCGGCGACGGTGGTTCGGGCGAGGTCGTTGCGGTGGACTCGGGCGTTGCGAGCGCTCGGGGCTCGGCTTGCTCGATGGAGTGGACAGCGGCGGAGCTCCTGGACACGATGAGAGGACGCACGGGCGGCGGGGAGCACGGCTACGACGAAGGCACGGCGATGGTGGCGTCGGTCATGGCGGGGGAGCGCGA
>NW_021294533.1:0-1395 GCF_002162155.2 Triticum dicoccoides | reverse complement strand
AGAACATCAAGTGTTGATGGTCAATAAGACCACTAAGTTCAAGAAGGGCAAGGGTAAGAAGAACTTCAAGAAGGACGGCAAAGATGTTGCCGCGCCTGGTAAGCCAGTTACCGGGAAGAAGTCAAAGAATGGACCCAAGCCTGAGACTGAGTGCTTTTATTGCAAGGGGAAGGGTCACTGGAAGCGGAACTGCCCCAAATACTTAGCGGATAAGAAGGCCGGCAACACCAAAGGTATATTTGATATACATGTGATTGATGTGTACCTTACCAGTAATCGTAGTAACTCCTGGGTATTTGATACCGGTGCCGTTGCTCATATTTGTAACTCACAGCAGGAGCTGCGGAATAAACGGAGACTGGCAAAGGACGAGGTGACGATGCGCGTCGGGAATGGTTCCAGAGTCGATGTGATCGCCGTCGGCACGCTGCCTCTACATTTACCTACGGGATTAGTTTTGAACCTCAACAATTGTTATTTAGTGCCAAGTTTGAGCATGAACATTGTATCTGGATCTCGTTTAATACGAGATGGCTACTCATTTAAGTCTGAGAATAATGGTTGTTCGATTTATATGAGAGATATGTTTTATGGTCATGCTCCGATGGTCAATGGTTTATTCTTAATGAATCTCGAGCGTAATATTACACATGTTCATAGTGTAGATACCAAAAGATTTAAAGTTGATAACGATAGTCCCACATACTTGTGGCACTGCCGCCTTGGTCACATTGGTGTCAAGCGCATGAAGAAGCTCCATGCCGATGGACTTTTAGAGTCTCTTGATTATGAATCGTTTGACACATGCGAACCATGCCTCTTGGGCAAAATGACCAAGACTCCGTTCTCCGGAACAATGGAGCGAGCAACCAACTTGTTGGAAATCATACATACCGATGTGTGCGGTCCAATGAGCGTTGGGGCTCGCGGAGGATATCGTTATGTTCTCACTCTCATAGATGACTTGAGTAGATATGGGTATGTCTACTTAATGAAACACAAGTCTGAGAACTTTGAAAAGTTCAAGGAATTTCAGAATGAGGTGGAGAATCAACGTGACCGAAAGATAAAATTCTTACGATCAGATCGTGGAGGAGAATACTTAAGTCACGAATTTGGTACACACTTAAAGAAATGTGGAATCGTTTCACAGCTCACGCCGCCTGGAACACCTCAGCGAAACGGTGTGTCCGAACGTCGTAATCGCACTCTATTGGATATGGTGTGGTCTATGATGTCTCTTACCGATTTACCGCTATCATTTTGGGGATACGCTCTAGAGACAGCTACATTCACTTTAAATAGGGCACCGTCTAAATCCGTTGAGACGACACCGTATGAATTATGGTTTGGAAAGAAACCTAAGCTGTCGTTTCTAAAAGTTTGGGGATGCGA
>NW_021294532.1:0-1276 GCF_002162155.2 Triticum dicoccoides | reverse complement strand
GGTCTGAGAGCGACACGTGAATATATGCTTGAACAAACCCCAGTGCGGTCGACAGCCCAGGAAACCCTCACACATGGACACGAACGCGGCAAGATAGGCAATAGAGTTTGGGGTAAAGTGGTGGAGCTGCGCTCCAAAGAAGTTCAAGAAGCCACGGAAGAAAATACTCGGCGGCAAGGAAAATCCACGATCAACATGGGTGGCCAAGAGCACACACTCACCCTCTTCTGGCTGGGGCTTCCACTCCTTCCCCGGAAGCCTCGCAGCTCCATGAGGGATCAAGCCCTCGTTGGCCATGTCGAGGAGGTCTTTCTCTGTGATGGTCGACTGGATCCAGTCTCCTTGGACCCAGCCCTTCGGCAGGCGGGATCTGGACGAGGACCCGCCGCGGCTGGTAGATCTCCCCTTTGCCTTCTCTGACGCTGACGCCTTCTTCGCACGTTCCAGCGCCGTCGTCTTCTCCTTGGCCATGGTTGCCGGCGAGATGCGCGAAGGGAAGTTGTGCGGGGGCGAGAGCGAGCGCGCTGGACGGGGACGAAGGAAGCAGAGAGAGAGAGAATGCTGAGGCACAGTACAGAAATCCTCGCCGGGCGCATTTATAAGGTCCCTTCCGAGTGGATGACAGGTGGGCCCGGTCGATCTAATCATATCCAGGAACAGTTATGCAGACGGGATACGTGGCGAAGAAAGCGGCGCGGAGATCGAGGCGTCTATGTCCCGTCCCATCCGAACGCCGCGGTCCGCTCCGCTTCGCGCACGTCCCCAAATTTCGCATCCCGCGGAATCCGCGAACGGCAGATCGGTCTGTCAGACGCGGGGTTTCCCGCGATCTGTCGCTCGGAGATCGTCGAAGCCCGAAAGATCACTCGACGAAAGAAGAGAATGGATCGAGTCGACTGAAGACAAGTTGCTCACTATCGACGAAGAGATTCTTTGGTCCAGAACAACGCACGACCAGTGTGCAAAGGTTAATCGGAAACAACATCAACTCCTTCCTCACTCGAAGCCTCAATCCATTCGGGGGCTAATGATGGGGTCATGTACCTAGGGTAGGGTCATGGACCTGGTCTAAGCGCCTTGCCCAAGGACACCCTTAGAAGAGGTCGCCTTCCAGTCGACCAACGAGGGACTCACTCGACTGATTTGAAGGACTCGACCATGAAGACTCACTCGACCACCAGGAGGTCAAGAGGCACTCTGCACTGCAACGGCCTGTAATTAAGTAGGCTTTATGATAGTAAAGACACTTTATGTGGGGCGTTACCAGTAACGCCCC
>NW_021294531.1:0-613 GCF_002162155.2 Triticum dicoccoides | reverse complement strand
CGACGTCCGACTGTGGCATTTCTTTTAAAGCCCTTTCTGTGATGTCGTCTCGACGTCCGACTGTGGCATTTCTTTCAAAGCCCTTTTTGTGATGTCGCCCCGACGTCCGACTGTGGCATTTCTTTTAAAGCCCTTTCTGTGACGTCGCCCCGACGTCCGACTGAGGTATTTCTTTTTAAGCCCTTTATGTGGTGTCGCTAAGACGCCCGACTGTGGCATCTTTTTCCTTATATTTATTTGTTCACCTTTCGAGGCGTCGCTTCAGACACCCGATCGGTAATTATTTATGTTCTGTTGGGATTTCAGGCGGACTACCGCCGTTTCCCTTTTACTTACCTTGTTATGCTAATTTTGAATGTACATTGGTGAATTTATTCATGTCGCATCCATGCATGCATTTGTTATATCTTACGTCCGAACTGTCTTGCGAGTACTTTCAAAGTACTCACTGGCTTGTTGATTTGGCCAGATGCTGACGAAGGCGATCTCATGGATGAAGAGTTTGATAGCGAGTCCGACACTTAGAGGAGTCCCAGTCAGTCTCGTGCGACCCTGGATTTGGTCACTGTTTTATATCCGCTTCCGCTACCAAATAAATTCATCGAGCCTCACC
>NW_021294530.1:0-4012 GCF_002162155.2 Triticum dicoccoides | reverse complement strand
TCTCTTTGTACGTTGCTTCTATAGACAGATTCTAAGCCTGTTCTGTGGCTCAATGCCAACTGACCTTAATTATGGACCAGGCGATGCGTGTGGGCTTGCTGGTCCTTTGGGTGGAAAAAGTAAATGCCACTTAAAATAAATAAAAGTGCGCCCGATGGAGTTGCATCCCCAACCACACATTGTATGGCAGCGTTGCCAACCACATGAGCTAGCAACTTAGTACAGCTATCTAGCAGCGTTAGAATTAAAGTAGTATGTACAGCCGCAGATCTGTTTTTAAATTTATTTCCAATAATTGTTGGAAAAATGTGAAAAATTTTCCTTAAATATTTGCATAAGTTTGAAAATCGTGGATAAATTTCTAAATTAAAACAAAGCTTTTAAACCTGAACAACTTTTGGACTACGTGAACAATTATTGAAAACATGTTTTTTTGAAATTATAAATAAGTATTGAATTTTTTATATACGATGAACAATTTTAAATTTACATTAACCATAGGCGAACAATATTTAAATGTACTATGGACAAATATAAATATAGATTGAAACTTTTTATATTATATATTGAACAATTTTTAAATACACATTGAACATATATACATTGAACAATATTTAAGTTTACATTGAAAATTTTATGATATACACTGAACAAAATTTTAACTGTAAACAAATATAAAATGAACATTTTTTTCAAGACAGAACAATTCTCTCGAAAATGTAAACATTTTTTGAAATGCAAACAAATTTTGAAAATGAGGACATTTTTGGCATTCCTAACTATGTTTTAAATTTTAGAACAACTATCTGAACAAAGAAAAAAGAAAAGAAAAAGAAAAAGAAAAAAGAAACATAAAAGGAAACAAAAAACAAAAAAATGGAAAAAAACAACAGCACCTATGTTGGCCGGTCCAACTGGGAGCACCTTTAGCGAAGCCCCGATGCTTTGACGCTCATGAGCATCAAACACGATCCACCGTTTTTCTCACCTTATTTAGGAACCGAGTCAGCTCACTCTTGTTAATTTTTTAGATACATCTTTCATCAGTTGTTTGTTGATCCGGAACGGGCATGAGTTGGACATTTTTATTATTTACCTTGATTCAAACTCACACAAGTACATAATAAATGGGGTATAGCCTAACTCTTGCAGACACTGAGGTGAAGATAAATGTCAGGCTCACAGCTATCCATCAGAGCCCCAACTAAGAGTCAACCACGTACAGCCGCAAACTGATGAAGAACCTGTTCGTTCTGGATCTCCATTCAATTGAGCCCCACGAATATGTTGAGGGAAACATTCCTATCCTCCTCTATTTAACGAGGGCGAGTTGAATCCTTTTCCTGTGAAGATACACGTGACAATAGTTGGCGCTTGCTCGATGTTCACAATGCAATTTGTTGAGAACTTCAATGAGCTATGATGCTATCCTTGGTATGCTAGCCAATAGAAGCTAAATTATACATACATGATGCATGTACATACACGGCTATGGATTATACACACATAAACCATGGTTGTCGTTCACTATGCCGTTGTCAATGTGGCACTACACATCCTCTCCTACAAAGGGAGGCAGGAACACCAGTGTCATATCTCGCTATGTGACGTCCGACCTCTACATCCTTCCCTCTTACTTCGTCATCGACGAGCCTTTTCACTTCAGGTGATGTGCCGCGACCCACCTCCTCCACCGAGCCAATCCTGATTCAAGGAAATCATTGTTTGGTCTTGAAATAGAGAGTAGAAGTATGAGGGAGGTGTATGGACCAGGTGCAAAGGAGTAGCTCGAGAAGGGCAGCCCACATGTCTAGCTCACGGAGATTAATTGTTGAAGTTTTGAATATTTTCTTGCGTGGACACAATGATTGGTGTGACATGCGGTGGTGAACCCATCGCCTTAGGATTGACCATATTTAACGCGTTGTGATCAGGTGGGCATCATGATCGCCGTCCGCGGGGGTGAAAAAGGAAGGATAAGCGGTGACACAGTCAGGCGCCGTGTTAAATTAGAGTACGTGGATCTGTTAGGAGTCTTGAGCCAGGCTTATTGAGATATAGTCGAGATATTTTTTTTCTCCCGTTGCAACACTGCCATCTGATGAGAATTAGCTCAATCAGGTGGATACGGCCCTAGCCAACGGAGAATGGTGGATGGATTTAAACGCGCCAAAGGCTCATCTTCTGGAATAATGATTTGGTGACAAGAGGCGCGGCTTTGCAGATCATATCCCGTGCGCGGGTCGCTTGATAGGGGTGCGGCTATGTCTCACACAACGTAGAACGAGGAACGCACCAGTACTGAGCTTCAGTTTCTTTCTTCATTTTTTAAAATATTGTAAGTACATATGTACTTCAGAACTAATATTCACTTCACTTTTTAAAATTATAAATTTCAAAAATCTTAATACAGTGTAAAACATTTGTTAGCAAAATTGTTGATAGCATTAAAATAAAGTTAGGTACAATAAAAAATGTTTAACACACGCTGAGTAAAAGATTCAGCACATAATAATAAAATTCAAAAACATCTATTTGAAAAAAAATACCAATCAAGTATTTGAAAATGCTAAACATGTGTTAAAAACATGATTCTACTGTATAATAAAAATGTACAATGTTTATGAAACAACGTAGAGAACAAAACATATCTTTGAAACAAAAAATGTTAACCATGTATTTGAAATATGTTAACCATATATAAAAACAATGTTTCAAATGTGTACAAAAAAATGTACAATGTGTAGAAAAATAGGCATAAAAATATATTTGAAAATTGTTAATCATGTATTTAAAAAATGTTAAACATGTCTTTAGAAATATTCCTTAATTATCTATATTAAAATGAACAATCTATATAAAAATAGATATCGAAAATATATTTGACAAAAAATGTAAATCTTGTATTAAAAAATAGTTCGACATGTATAATATTTCATATGTATACAAAAATGTACAATGTACATGAAGAAGTTCATCAAAACATATATTTGGAAAACAATATTAATCATGTATTTAAAAATTGCTCAACATGTAAAATAAACTTTCAAATGGATACAAAACATGTACAACATATAAGGAAAAACGTAGACATATATTGAAAAAAATAAAAAAAACATGAAGAAAACGGTAAAGGAAAATACATAAAAAGAAAGAAAGAAAAAACAAAGAAAACCGGTGAAAATATTAAAGGAAATAAATTTAAAAGGAAAGAATAGGAAAAAGACCCCGATGAAAACTGTAAAGAGAAACACAAAAGAAAGAAAAAACAATTGAAACTGTAATGAAAAATGTATAAAAAGAACATCAAAGAAAATAAAAAAAATCAGTGGAAACCAAAGAAAACGCATAGAAAAAACAGTTAATATAAATCAAGAAAAACCCCAATGAAAACCGCACAAGTCCAACTAATCTCAACCTAATATTAAAGGACGGATTGTTTTTCTACTTTGTTTGATCCGCAGTTATTTTTTCTTCCGTCGCTAGCGAAAGCTGACTTGACACGTGCGAACGCGTCTCTTCAATCTCTTCGTACGTTGCTTCTATAGACAGATTCTAAGCCTGTTCTGTGGCTCAATGCCAGCTGACCTTAATTATGGGCCAGGCGATGCGTGTGGGCTTGCTGGTCCTTTGGGTGGAAAAAGAAAATGCCACTTAAAATAAATAAAAGTGCGCCCGATGGAGTTGCATCCCCGACTGCACACTGTATGGCAGCGTTGCCAACCACATGAGCTAGCAACTTAGTACAGCTAGCAGCATTAGAATTAAAGTAGTATCTACAGCCGCAGATCTGTTTTTAAATTTATTTCCAATAATTGTTGGAAAAATGTGAAAAATTTTCCATAAATATTTGCATAAGTTTGAAAATCGTGGATAAATTTCTAAACTAAAACAAAGTTTTTAAACCTGAACAGCTTTTGGACTACGTGAACAATTACTGAAAACATGTTTTTTTTTAAATTCTAAATATGTATTGAATTTTTTATATACGATGAACAATTTTAAATTTACA